>NC_044908.1:83644580-83760429 GCF_001633185.2 Quercus lobata
TGTTAGTACAATTTTCAGGCTTCTCAATAGGTAATTTAGCTGGTACGTTGCTAACAATATCCCATCTCTTATTTGCAGATGATACACTTATTTTTTGTAATGCTAACTCACATCATTTAGCTGCTTTGCGTGGGATTCTAGCCAAATTTGAAGTGGTGTTAGGGTTAAAAATTAACTTGTTGCAGTCAGAATTGGTACCAATCAGTAACGTGCCTAATATGGAGGAATTCGTGGAGATTTTGGGTTGTCAGCAGTCTTCACTTCCTTTGAAATATATGGGCCTTTTGTTGGGTGCTTCCCATAAAGAGGAGACAATTTAGAACCCTATTTTGGAGAAGATGGAGCGGCATCTTGCTGGGTGGAAGAGGTTGTTTTTATCTAAGGGGGGCAAAGTAACTCTAATTAAGAGTACTTTGTCCAGTTTACCAACTTATTTCCTTCTCTCCTTCCTATTCCAGTAAAGGTGGCTAATCGTATGGAGAGAATACATAGAAAATTTCTTTGGAGTGGTATTGATGCTCCTAAGGTTCCTCTGGTGGAATGGGCTAAGGTATGTATGCCGGTGTAGAATGGTGACGACTGAGAAGATTTAATTCTACTTTGTTAGGCAAATGGTTGTGGAGACATGGAACGGAGAGAGATGCCTTTCGGAGGAAGGTCACTGAGGTTAAATATGGGGATGAAGGGGGGTGGTTGGTGTACCAAACCAGTGTTAGGGACCTATGGTGTTAGTGTGTGGAAATCCATTTGAAGTGGTTGGCTGGACTTTTCTAAATTTCTTCGGTTTGGTGTGGGTGATGGTACTAGGATAAAGCTCTGGGAGGATGTATAGTGTAGGGATTGTTCTCTTAAGGAAGCATTTCCAAAATTTTATAGTATTAGTCGGACAAGGGAGGTTTTTGTGTTAGAGGTGATGCATTTCTCGAATGGGAGGCTTTTCATTGGGACATCCGGTTCCGTTGTCCACCACAAGATTGGGAGTCAGAATTGTTTAATCTTTTTTGGGTTGTGCTTTATTCCACGAATGTGCGGGGTGTTGGTAATGACAAACTTTGCTGGAAGCCAGCAATGAGGAAAGGTTTTGAGGTTCGAGGCTTCAATTACTCTTTATCTCCTTCTTCTGTCATTGATTTTCCTTGGAAAATGGTGTGGCAATCAAAGGTTCATCCTAGAGTAGCGTTCTTTTCTTGGACTGCTGCTTTAGGTAAGATCTTAACTACGAATAATCTTTGGAAGAGGCATATTGCAGTGTCAGAGAGGTGCACTTTATGTGTAAAAGGTGTGGGGAATCGGTGGATCATCTTTTTCTTCATTGTCCTATAGCATATGACTTGTGGTCTATGGTTTTTTGTTTGTTTGGTATACATTGGGTTATGCCGTATAAAGTTAGTGAAGTGTTATCTTCTTGGCAGGGGAAGTTTGGTAGACATCGAAATATAGGTTTATGGAGGTTTGTGCCACATTGTTTGTTTTGGTGATTATGGCAGGAGCGGAATGCTAGATGCTTTAAGGATTGTGAACGGTCTATTCTTGACATTAAGTTGTTCTTTTTCCATACTCTCCTTGAGTGGAGTTTAGTTTTGCCATCCTATTCTTGTTTTTCTCTCCCCGATAGATCGATCATCTGGGTTCTTGATTTGTGCCACTGTAGTACACTTCACTTGGTTGGTTTTTTTAAAAAATTTAAGATGCTTCATTATTTCCCTATCTTATAAATCTATTGTACCAAAAATTAGTTCCATACTTCCATATAATATATATATATATATATATTTTTTTTTTATTAAACATTAAAACTAATGCTAATAATTCATTGCACAATAAGAAAGTTATAATTTTTCTACTGATGGGTCAAGTGAAACATATAATAGCAATAACAAAGCATGTATCATAATTCAATTCAAGAGAAAGAAGCCAGAGATCAGGGAGAAATCAGAGAAAGAGAAAAGAGAGAGATTTCAAGAAAATTAAAAAAAAAATTAATTAATTAAAAAAAAAAAACGCCGAGCCTCTGTCACAACACATCGCAGAGAGAGATATCAGATTAGAGAAGGGAGATCTATGACCATACCTCAGCCGATTCGACTAGTGTGTGATTATGAACAGTGATCGGATCGAGACGTGGAGAAGCCAAAGTGTTGGTGTGTGATTTTGTGAAGCGGTCGGCAGCTGTGATCGATGTCAATGAAGCGCAGCGGTGATCTGAAGAATCAGAGTTGGAGGTCTTGAGTTGACTGACTGAGAAATTTGGCAAAAAATGGTTGGTGTTTTATGTTTGAGATTGCTTTGTTGGGAGACTTTGGTAACCAGGTATTTAGGTTGACCGAATATATGATTTAATAAACTCCCACAAATAAATAAATAAATAAATAACATTATTATATATCTTAAAATTATGATTTGATAAACTCCCACAAATAAATAAATAACATGATTATTTATCTATATATATTAAGGAAATTCATCTGTATATATTAAAGAGAATTCAAAAAGTTATTTATTACTTTCTTTATTGTAAAAAATACCTCTAATTTAATTAATCTAAACCAATCAAAATGAGGTTAAAATAGTAAATTCACTCCTAAATAAATTCCTACCCACATTGAAACACTAATTCTACTTCTGTGTGAAGAGTTTCTCTCTGCTAGTGAAGAGTGGTTTCTTCCATTCTCCCCTAGAGAGTAGAATAGGTGTCCCTTCACTTGAAGGTGTTATAGTCCCTTAAGGTAACAGGTTATCTTAAGGCTTTGTTGGTTCTTTTTCAGGGGATTTTGGGAAACAGATAGTAGATTAGGATGGAGGAACTCACAAAAAATTGGAATAACCTAACCCTCTCTGAGTGTGAAGGATCAAACTTTCATATAAAGGAGGAACAGGCTAAGACGGAGTTTATTTTAGCAAGTAAGTTCTTGACTAAGAGAGCTCTCAACATAGATGCTGTAAGGATGCGATTCGCGGCGGACCGTAACAATGTCGGGTTCGCACGTAAAAAGGCCCCTAACAATATCATTTGTAGAGCGTGGGTTTGGAAGGCTAGGCCTTGATCGACAGGCGGTGGGTTTTTCGTGGTGTTCGTACAAGTTTCGGTTTTCCTTCACCCCTAGAGTCTTTCTCCTGGAGGTGGGCTGGGAGGCTCTGGTTTTGGCCATTTTTCCCAACCCCTTCTCTAGGTTACTTATCTTTCCTTTTATATCTGCCTGCATTCATTGTCCTTTGTCCACGTATAGGGTCAACCTTTCCAAGACTGATACTTGTCCCATCAGCCCATACCCAAAGTCGTTGGGGGTAGTCGTAAAAGTCTAAGAATACGGCTCTGTCAGGTTCAGAGCATTGAATGGCAGTGAGGGCAGCTTTCCCTGGATATTTTAGATCTTTCTCCTAAGTTTCAGTCCTATACCGCTTTTACCCCTCTTTCAGGGGGGACTTTGGGTTTGCCGAGGACTGAGCTGTCCTCGGCGGTATCCATAGGCTATTTTGTCGAGCTTAGGCCATAGCCTTCTCGGCTTGGGCCTTCGGATTCTCCCCGGGTAGATGGGCCTGGCCCATAGATTATTGGGCCCCACAATAGCCCCTCAAAACCCGGCTGTCCAGCCTCTTGGTTGGAAAGGGGGGTTTTAGTGATGCCGAACCTCTTCCTACGGCCCAATCAATTTGGCCTATTAATAATGCTGGCGGCTCCTCATCTGTCCAAGAAATGCGCCGGTCTATGAGACAGTTTTTTAATTTCGCGCTTGATGCGCTCTTATCGTTTGGGCATCCCAAAACGTGCTTTTAATGCCTACTATTTACGAGACTACTTTAATTCGGCGGTTTGTTTCGATAGGGTGGAGAAACGGAACCGGCATGTTGGTATTGGCAGATTCCTTTGGAGATCTGAACCTATTAAATGTCTCCCGCTCCACCCTCAGTATAAGAAGGAAAGGAGGAGGTTATTGTTTTTGTAAAGAATTCCTTCTCATCCTTCTGAGATTTGAAAAACTTGGCCTCCCCTAGGGTTCATTTTACCCACTGGTTCACAAACTAAATCGTGATACACTTTATCATAACAACGAGTAATGCAGGAGCCAAACCCCTCCCATAAACGCCATGTTCCAATAAAGCTCATTATGGCTCGATCGGGACAGGGATGGTGAAGACTCAAAATCAACCTCACCCTTCTTTCAGTCAAAATCCGAAGCAGGGACTTGTCACGTCAAATTTTCGGCGTGACTGAGTCGAGAACACTCATCATCAGTACCAACCGCTCTCCTATGAGCATACCTAATATGGCTCCAGAGTGTTGGGAGTCAGGATCGAGGCAGGGACTAAATGTCTCTACTTCTTCCTCTCTTCCTTCACTGGTGCTATCCTCCGTCTCCCTTTCTTAGTCTTCCCAGCACCAGTTCCATCCTGGTGCTTTCACTTCTCCCTCTTTTGCTCCTTTTTCTTTCTTTTCATCTCTTCTCTCTTCTTCTCCTCCTTCTTTACTCATGTCCTCTATCTTCTTCATTCATCTCCTCCATCTTCTTCATTGATTTCTTCCTTACTATTTCCTTCTCCGTCATTTCTTCCCAAGGAAGGTTCTTATCATAATATGAGCAGTATTGAGGCAAAGATTGGAGAGACTTTGAAGACGAGTTTAAAAGACGCCTGACAGTTTACTTATCTGTACTACAGATGTAATTGTCGCTTAGGCAGTTCACATTTTGTATAGGCTCGTTCGAGCCCCTCTTTGTACGTTGTAATAATTTTTCGTATTAATAAAAATCGTTGTTATTTTATTTCGCATGTTTTGTCTATATGCCTTTTTTTTTTTTTTTTTTTTAAATCTACAAACGCTGCTCGGCACAATAATATAGCATCGAAATCAATGATGACTAAAACCAAAATTCTTGATAATAAAAAGACGTCGCCATAACTTTAATAGAAATGCTTGGCACAATAAGGTCGATCAGTGAAGAGTAATACTTACCCCATGCTAGCCGAGGAGAAAAACGAAGGCTTGATGTCATGTGAGGAATAACCATTTGAAGATATCTCACCCACCAAATGAACAGCCTTCTTATATGACTAAGTGTTGGGGCGTTCCGTCACTTTCCTTACACCTTTATGGTCTTAACCTTTTATGGTGTTTAAGCCGTGGATGAAGTGTCTTGACATTTTTATCAAGTAACCCATCTTACGAGATTCAAACCTTTTCTTATCCTAGTATTTGGTTTCCCCATTGGCTTGGGTCCGAGGACCATACAAGACCTTGGTTCTGTCTAAAACTTGTAATTTTTATAAGTTTTTGTACATGGTTTCCCCATAGGCTTGGGTCCGAGGACCATACAAGACCTTGGTTCTGTCTAAAACTTGTAATTTTTATAAGTTTTTGTACATGGTTTCCCCATAGGCTTGAGTCCGAGGACCATACAAGGCCTTGGTTCTGTCCAAAACTTGTGATTTTTATAACTTTTTGTACTTGGTTTCCCCATAGGCTTGAGTCTGAGGACCATACAAGGCCTTGGTTCTGTCCAAAACTTGTGATTTTTATAACTTTTTGTACTTGGTTTCCCCATAGGCTTGAGTCCGAGGACAATACAAGGCCTTGGTTCTGTCCCTGGGCCCATATGCTGAACGGGCCCGGGCCGCGAATTTACTGGGCCCACAAATTGAGAGGTATTTCCGTAGTCTTTGATCACGCGGTACTTCTTGGCGTCCCAGTGTTCGAGGTGCGCCTTCTCGAGACTCCTTTAACCTCAGGGTTGCAGACGACGTTAGAAATCGAGCCAGAGACGTTTTGTCTGTAGCGTTCCTTGGGACGCTGCGCGAATTAAATGTCACCGGTTTACTTCTGGGTATAAATGGGATAGGGGATCACTTCACTTGCACATGAACTCTCCTGTTCCCTTCAGAACTATATTTCTTCCATATCCGCGATCTCTCTTTCTAGCGCCACTGCCTCAAAGCAAGATGTTTGAGGCTTGGATGGGGATGAAATGTCTCCGCACGCTTCAGAGGCACCGAATCCTCAAGGTGATATGGTATGGACAAGGATGGCACAGATTCAAGCCAGTCCTCCGTCTTGACAGGAGGAAGATGGTATTCCTCCCTCTTTTAGTCAAAATCCGAAGCAGATTCTGGTAATGCCAGATTTTTGGTATGTCAGAAAAAGGAATTTCCGCCATCAGCGCCGTCTGCCCTGTAGCAGGCAAATTTTTGCGGGGGCTTCCCAACTTCCGGCTCCCTGCACCTTTTCTGTAGATGGTGTTAGCCTAAGGTCAGGTTCCCTGCACCTTTTCTGTAGATGGTGTTAGCCTTAGGTCAGGTTCCCTGCACCTTTTCTGTACCGGTGCAGGCCCCAAGTTGGGTTCTTTTGTTGCTTAAGTTATGGGCGTGCAAAAGCATGGAGGAGGAATAAGGTCTCGAGGCAGTAGCCAACCTCTCCTCTGTACTGCCTCCTCGGCTTTATCTTCACTCTCTTGTATTCTTCGTTACTTACATAGTTAGCTTCGATGTAGGCTTTGTTTCAGCTTTCCATTGTACACTGTACTGTTCCTTTTTCTTAATAAAATATGTGTCTATTTTTTTATACATATCTTTCTTCTCCGTAACCACTACTTTATACATGAATATTAAATATGAGCTTGCCCTTAATGATATTCTAGGCAGAGAAAAGCCTTGGCACAGATTCCTACTAGTTTAGACTTACAAATATTATCAAACATAACAAGGTTAATCATCAATAAATTAAACTCTTGGAACTAACCGGGATAACGGCTAAGTGCTGCGCGATGCATGCTAGAGCGATGTCCGAGTACGACAAATTTTAAGTAATTCGTCCGAGAGGGTAGCCGAGTAGCGAGGGGCTTTGGTTGTGCTTCTGGATAATATGTTACGCCGTATCGCATCAACCCCTTTGATATTGGGGGATCAGAGGGTAGATCGAGGAATCCGCGCAATCAAGGTATTAACCCATCTGTTAACGCGGAGCTCTCTTTTCGGATGGATTTTGAGGTTTATGTGCCATAGTTTTTTTTTTAAAATAGTTGGTTCCTCATCCAGGTGGTTGGTTTCCCCAGAGGCTTGAGTCCGAGGACTATGCAATGCCTTGGTTCTGTCCAAAACTTAGTTTTCCTCATCCAGGTAGTTGGTTTCCCCAGAGGCTTGAGTCTGAGGACTATGCAATGCCTTGGTTCTGTCCAAAACCTAGTTTTCCTCATCCAGGTAGTTGGTTTCCCCAGAGGCTTGAGTCCGAGGACTATGCAATGCCTTGGTTCTGTCCAAAACCTAGTTTTCCTCATCCAGGTAGTTGGTTTCCCCAGAGGCTTGAGTCCGAGGACTATGCAATGCCTTGGTTCTGTCCAAAACCTAGTTTTCCTCATCCAGGTAGTTGTTTCCCCAGAGGCTTGAGTCCGAGGACTATGCAATGCCTTAGTTCTGTCCAAAACCTAGTTTTCCTCATCCAGGTAGTTGGTTTCCCCAGAGGCTTGAGTCCGAGGACTATGCAATGCCTTGGTTCTGTCCAAAACCTAGTTTTCCACATCCAGGTAGTTGGTTTCCCCAGAGGCTTGAGTCCATGGACTATGCAATGCCTTGGTTCTGTCCAAAACCTAGTTTTCCACATCCAGGTAGTTGGTTTCCCCAGAGGCTTGAGTCTGAGGACTATGCAATGCCTTGGTTCTATCCAAAACCTAGTTTTACGTCCAGGTAGTTGGTTTCCCCAGAGGCTTGAGTCCATGGACTATGCAATGCCTTGGTTCTGTCCAAAACCTAGTTTTCCACATCCAGGTAGTTGGTTTCCCCAGAGGCTTGAGTCCGAGGACTATGCAATGCCTTGGTTCTGTCCAAAACCTAGTTTTCCACATCCAGGTAGTTGGTTTCCCCAGAGGCTTGAGTCCATGCAATGCCTTGGTTCTGTCCAAAACCTAGTTTTCCACATCCAGGTAGTTGGTTTCCCCAGAGGCTTGAGTCCGAGGACTATGCAATGCCTTGGTTCTGTCCAAAACCTAGTTTTCCTCATCTAGGTAGTTGGTTTCCCCAGAGGCTTGAGTCCATGGACTATGCAATGCCTTGGTTCTGTCCAAAACCTAGTTTTCTCTTTGTGTGGGATCTTGGCTTTAGGGGAGTTAGCTCCTCAACCAAGCCCCTAGAGTTTATCCATATGGTTAACGCTACCAAGTGCCTAATTTGCTCTTTACGGGGGACCTTGGCTTTAAGAGAGTTAGCTCCTCAACCAAGCTCCTAGTCAAGAAACGTAGTCCCTAACAGAACTTTATACTAGAACTCTATAACCAACGGTTAGAAATAACGAAGAAACTCTATCGACCCACTTCCTATACCAACACACAAGCCTCCCCACAGACGGCGCCAATTGTAAGGACGTGATTCGCGGCGAACCGTAACAGTGTCGGGTTCGCACGTAAAAAGGCCCCTAACAATATCATTTGTAAAGCGTGGGTTTGGAAGGCTAGGCCTTGATCGACAGGCGGTGGGTTTTTCGTGGTGTTCGTACAAGTTTCGGTTTTCCTTCACCCCTGGAGTCTTTCTCCTGGAGGTGGGCTGGGAGGCTCTGGTTTTTGGCCATTTTTCCCAACGCTTTCTCTAGGTTACTTATCTTTCCTTTTATATCTGCCTGCGTTCATTATCCTTTGTCCACGTATAGGGTCAACCTTTCCAAGACTGATACTTGTCCCATCAGCCCATACCCAAAGTCGTTGGGGGTGGTCGTAAAAGTCTAAGAATACGGCTCTGTCAGGTTCAGAGCATTGAATGGCAGTGAGGGCAGCTTTCCCTGGATATTTTAGATCTTTCTCCCAAGTTTCAGTCCTATACCGCTTTTACCCCTCTTTCAGGGGGGACTTTGGGTTTGCCGAGGACTGAGCTGTCCTCGGCGGTATCCATAGGCTATTTTGTCGAGCTTAGGCCATAGCCCTCCTCGGCTTGGGTCTTCGGATTCTCCCCGGGTAGATGGGCCTGGCCCATAGATTATTGGGCCCCACAGATGCTATAGCCAAAACTTTCACTCCACTCTGGAGATCGAAAAATGGCTTTAAGATCAAAAAGGAAAATGATCATGTGGTTCTATTTTCATTTGATGATAAAAGTGAGATGGAGAAAGTCATAGCAACAGAGCCTTGGAGCTTTGACAAACGGCTAATGGTTCTGCAACGGTATAGTAAGGAAATGGATGTAGGTGACATGGAGTTTAGTAAGGTGACTTTTTGGGTGCAAGTACACGATCTTCCAGTCAGATTCCGGACTAAAAGAATAGCTGAACAGCTATGTGAAGTTATCGGCAAGGTGAACACAGGGGTTGATGAAGCAGAAGCAGAGGGAGATAACTTCATGCGAGTTCGGGTTAGCATAGATATATCTCAACCATTGAGTAGGGGACGAGTAGTATCACTTGATAGTGGTAAGGAGCTTTGGGTGAACTTCAAATATGAGAGGCTCCCAAACCTGTGCTTCTGGTGTGGGTGTTTGATGCATGATGATCAAGATTGCCATCTTTGGGTTGAAAGTGAAGGAAGTCTCTTAGCTGAATCCAAGCAGTTCGGCCCATGGCTTAAGGCAGTACCATTTGTGCCAAACCGGAAGTATGTTGTTAAGGTGCCTGGTTTCTTTGCTAGAAAAAAGGCTGAAGCGGCAAAATAAAAGCTTGAAACGGTGAAGAACAAGCCTGTGGTGGTGGTCCGAACAAGCACACAGGTAGCGGAGATAGATAGGCCCGAAAAGGAAAATGTTGAAGTCTCCAATGTTGGAAGCATGGATCCGGTTTTTCTAGAGGTCCAAAAGCATGATTTAAAGCTGGCATTGGAGAAAAAGGTAATAAAGCATGTTGGTTTAGGTGAGGAAAAGCAGCTACAGCAGGCTGGTTTTGGCGTTGATGGGCTGGTACAGCAGGCCGTCTAGTAGAGGACAAGAAGATATCAAAAAAGGAGGGAATCAAGGATGACATGATGCTACAACAGGCTGGGTCAGTTGAGGAAAAGGTGTCAGGGAAGACTTTTGAAGAAGTAATAGGGGAGCTAGATGAGGAAATAAACAAGTATGATTCAAAAGACCCTATGGCAGCCAGCCTAGGTGTTAACATGGAAAAGGAAAATTTGGGAGGTCAGCATGCAATTAATGAAGCTAGCATGCCATATCCACCAAGTCACGTTACCAACTTGTCCTCAGCTCCAAGAATACCTTTGGCAGAGCTACCATGCTCCCTTGTCAAGCACGGGTACACTGAAGGGGTTTGGAAAAGGATTAATAGAGTAGGGGCAACAGGAGATATTGGTATGTATGAAGCAATGAGAGGAAAAAGAAGTGGAGATAGGGAAACAAACCAAACTGAGTTACCAAAAAAAAGAAGGGTTTCACAGGGGGGTGCAACAAAAAATAAGATATTGGCAGAGGCTGGCAATCAGCCCTGCCAGAAGCAATGAGTCTATTATTATGGAACTGTCGGGGGCTTGGGAACCCACGTACAGAGAATGAGCTTGTTAGTTTAATACGGGCAAAAGATCCCTCTGTCGTGTTTATAGCCGAAACATGGACAGATGAAGTAAGACTAGATCGTATTTTGAGCAAGATTAATTTTGACAAGAAATGGGTGGTTCCAAGGCTGAATAGAGGTGGTGGATTAGTATTATTTTGGAAAAATTCTATCAACATTGAGGTGGTTGATTCACACAGGTATTTTATTGATACGATCATCAATGGGAACACTGAAAATGCATGGCGCTTCACTGGCTTTTATGGAGAACCCGAAACCCATAGGAGGAATGAAGCATGGAGCAAATTGAGAAGTTTAAAGGTTAGAATGAATATCCCTTAGATTTGTGGTGGTGATTTTAATGAAATAGTCCGCCAAGAGGAAAAATGGGGTGGGGCGCCTAGAGATCATAATCAAATGCAGCTTTTTCGTGATATGATCGATGAATGTCAATTCATGGATTTGGGTTATGTGGGACCTAAATTCACGTGGGCAAAACATTATGTGGATGGGCATTCCATAAGAATTAGATTGGATCGATGTATGGCTAATAATTCTTGGTTCCAGAAATTTCTAGGAACTAGGGTGCATCACCTCAACTGTATGTCATCGGATCACTCTCCTTTACTGATCAATTTGTTGGGTATGCCTGAACCTAGAAAGAAAAGATGTTTCAGATTCGAAGAAATGTGGTTATCGGATCCAACTTGTGGTGATATGGTGGAGGAAGTTTGGAGCAGTACAAGGGATCCAAATCCAAGCATAGCCATTCTTGAAAAAGTTGCTAATTGTGAACGAGAATTAACATGGTGGAATAAACACAATTTTGGGCACGTGAGAAGGGAATTAGAGATCAAAAAGAACCTACTTGTTTTGGTCGAGAATGAAGCTATGGTGAGTGGGAACAATACTCGGGTTAGGAGCATAAGAATGGAGATTAATTTGTTACAAGATCGGGAATCAAGGATGTGGTGCCAAATGTCTAGGGTGTTGTGGTTAAGCAAAGGTGACAACAATACAGCCTTCTTTCACAGTAGGGCTACAAAGAGATTCAGGAAGAATTTGATCAGAGGTATAAGAGACCAAAATGGAGCTTGGTTGACCGAACACGAGGAAATTGGGCATGTGATGGAGAATTATTACAAAGAACTTTTTTCCACCTCCAATCCGATCCTTGAAGCAGATTCTCTTGAGAAAATTCCATGCATGGTGATTGAGGAGATGAATGAGGAGTTGATGAAGGAATTTTCAGAAATTGAAGTGAAGGAAGCCTTGAATCAGATGGCACCTCTAAAAGCTCCAAGTCCTGATGGTATGCCACCGTTGTTCTATTAACACTTTTGGTCGACAATGCAGCATGATGTTACCTCAGCCATTCTCTCATGGTTGAATTCAGGTATTCTACCCTAACCCATCAACCATACACTCATTACTCTCATTCCTAAGATAGCTAATCCTGAACATATGTCTGAATTTCGACCTATTAGTTTGTGCAATGTTCTATATAAGATCTATTCTAAGGTCCTAGCAAATAGGTTGAAGAAATTTTTACCTTCCTTAATTTCTGAACATCAATCTGCCTTTCCTAAAGAAAGACTCATTTCAGACAATATTATGGTTGCATTTGAAACCCTTCATCATATGAAGAATCATAATTCAGAAAAACATGGGTTTATGGCTATCAAGTTAGACATGAGTAAAGCCTACGATCGGGTAGAATGGGTGTATTTGGAGAGGCTTATGGAGAAAATAGGTTTTTGTGCTAGATGGATCGCTCTCATGATGAGTTGTGTGAAGACTGTGTCGTATTCTATCATGGTGAATGGTGAACCAACTGGGATGATCTATCCTAAGAGAGGAATTAGACAAGGAGACCCCCTTTCTCCTTTCCTGTTTGTTTTATGTACGGAAGGTCTTCATGCTCTTATTAAGCATTCAGCGAGGAATGGGGACATTAAGGGCTTTTCCTTGTGCAAACGTGGCCCTAAGCTAACCCATTTGTTTTTTGCAGATGATAGCTTGCTTTTCTGTAGGTCTATTTCCGAGGATTGCAATAATGTGTTGAAGATTCTGGGTGAATATGAGTCTTGGTCAGGGCAAAAAATAAACAAAGACAAGACCGCAATCTTCTTTAGCAAATCCACCTCAGATGAAGCAAAATCAAGCATAAAGAATCTCCTCCAAGTTTAAGAAGTGAAGTCTTATGAGAAATATTTGGGGCTTCCATCCTTTGTAGAAAGGGGAAAAAAGGCTAGCTTCAATTATATAAAAGAGAGAGTTTGGCGAAAACTCCAAGGATGGGAGGGAAAATTGCTTTCACAAGCCGGGAGAGAGGTTTTAGTCAAATCTGTGATCCAAGCCATCCCTACTTATGCGATGGGATGTTTCAAATTGCCATTGGGGCTTTGTGACGATATTGAAATGATGATAAGGAAGTTTTGGTGGGGACAAAGGGGAAATAGGAGAAAAATTCATTGGATCCGTTGGAGTGAATTGACTAAATCCAAAATGGTGGGTGGTATGGGTTTTCGCGACTTGATTCATTTTAATGACGCCCTTTTGGCGAAACAAGCATGGCGACTTTTGCATAACAAGGAAACTCTCTTCTACAAAGTTTTCAAGGCAAAGTTCTTTCCTAATCATTCTTTTTTAGAAGCTAAAGAAACAAGTTCGGGGTCTTATGCTTGGAAGAGTATATTACATGGTCGAGATGTTATCCTAGATGGTGCTTGTTGGAGGGTAGGAAATGGAAAATCCATAAAAATCTGGCAACATCATTGGCTGCCCCGAAAACACCCACTAAGGTGCTATCCCCAATGGTGGAAACAATGGAAGATGCCACAGTGGATTGTCTAGGAAGTGGAACGTTGAGATGATAGATGGAATTTTTGCTCCACAAGAAGCTGAAGAAATTAAGAATATTCCGTTAGCTAGAAAAGAAACGGAAGACTCTTTATTTTGGCCGTTGGAGAATGATGGGAGGTATACTTGTAAGATGGGTTATCGGTTTTTGAAGGAAGATGAAGTTGGTCATCAGGTGGTTGTGCAGCAAGATCATGAGAAAGGGCTTTGGAAGAAAATTTGGGCTCTTGAATGCCCAAATAAAGTTAGAAACTTAATTTGGAGAGCTTGCCATAATTCCCTCCCTTCGAAGTGCAATCTATTCCGGAGGAGAATTATTTCAGAACAATGTTGTGATCGTTGCAAGGCAGAAAATGAAGACGCTGTACACGCTTTGTGGAGTTGCAAAATGTTGGAAGGCGTTTAGGGTACGAGTAATTCATGGAATTTCCGGAACCAACAAGACTTTACAAGTTTCAGTGAGCTCATGGCCTGGATTTTCGATCATCAAAGGAACCCAGCACTGTTCGCATTCACCGTTTGGTCCATCTGGCATCAGAGAAACCAGTCACGGACTCAGTCATCCCATCGACCTCTGAACCTCATTTCACAGTGGGCTCACGACAACTGGGCAGAATTTAAGGCGTTGAAAATGGCTCCAGCTCCGAGTAGACCAACGAGAAGAACACGATGGAAACCTCCAGTCCAGGAAATGATGAAAATAAATTTCGATGGTGCCATTTTTGCTGAGGAAAAGAGCTCTGGTTTGGGTGTTATTATTCGGGACAGGAAGGGTCTCGTTATTGCATCTATGGCCACTCGGATTCCTCAACAGCTCCGGCCGGTGGAGATTGAAGCTCTGGCTGCTAGCAAAGCTCTTGAGTTTGCTAGATAGTTGGGTATAGCAGATGCGGAACTAGAAGGAGACTCTCAAGTAGTGATGATGGCTTTGAAATCAAAAACCTCTGTTTTAGCTCCATTTGGCTCACTGATGCAGGACTCCTTATTTTTATCTACTGGTTTTTCAAAATTGTCCTACTCTCACACTAAGAGAGAGGGCAATACAGTTGCACACAATTTGGCTAAGTTAGAGGTGAATTTGACAAATTGTGTAATATGGATGGAAGATGTTCCATCCGATGTATTGGCTTCTTGCCATACTGATTTAGCTGGTATTACGTAATTTAAAGCACCACAGTGCCTTTTCTCAAAAAAAAAAAAAAAAAAAAAAAAATTCTACTTCTGTGTTGGAATACCTTCCCACCCGAAAAATACTCAATAGCTTAAAAAACTCTCCACATATTTACCTTCCCACCCACAACTACACACAAAAAATACTCAAAAGCTTAAATAACTTCCCACGTTTTTTGAATAGAACTTCTTGCAAACAAAAACACTTCCCATTACTCTGTCATCTCTGTTATCATTACGTGTACAATAAAAGTTACCATTACTCTGTTACGTGTACAATAAAAGTTCTCAATAGAACTTCTCACAAATAAAAAAAATTACTATCCCACGTTCTTTTTGTTCCTTATTGAAATTAAAAAAGGTATGTAACTTTTCTTCTTATTCCTAATTGAAATTCAATTAAAAAAAAACCTACTCCGGCCACCCATTATTTTGTTTCAAATTCAAAGTATAAAAACTGTAGAAATTTGTGGAACACAGCACGTTTAAAAATTCAAGTAAAACACGCTCTATCAATTATTTACTCACGTTCCTATTGAAAAAAAAAGTTCTATCCAAAAAAAAAAAGCACTCCCAGTACAAACACGTTGAAATAACACTTTCCACCCACTACAAACAAAAACTTCTCAGTAGCTGAACTTCTCACAAACACAAACTCTTCCCAGTAGTTTATAAAAAAAAAAAAAAAAAAAAAGAACTCTTCCCTGCATATAGAAGAACTATTATTTCTATTTCTAATTGAAATAGAATATTTGCCAGCAGTCTTAATTGTTTGTTACATCTATTTCTATTCCTAATTGATAACAAAATTTTGTAAAGTGACTACTTCTTTGTTTAAAAGCAATGTGCGTGTGGTTTAATTGAATAGAAGAGAGAAACACGCCAAAAACTAGAAGAAAAAAACATGTTATTTGAGTGCTACATCTATTCAAGTGTGCTACAGTAGAAGTGAAAAAAAAAAAAAAATTGTCCTACAAACCTGCTTTATTTCATTAAAAGGTATGTAACTTTTCTTCAAGGTATTACTATTTTTTTTTTTTTTTTGAAGAATTTGTTTGTGATTGCTTTTTTTTTTTTTTTTTTTTTTTTTGAACCATTTGTTTGTGATTGCTAAATCCACTAATCACTACAAATTTACACATGCTATAATTAAGAATGGGTGCATCATTCTTACTTTTAATATTTTTAAATATTGTGTTATTTTGGTGTTTGAACTATTTTTTTCCTCACATCTCTCTGCATTGTATTTTTTTCCTTTTAATTATAGACTTTTTTCTGCACTAATTTCTAACATGGTCAAAAAATAAAAATATAAATAAAAAAACATAACAACAATGTATTTGTTTCAATGTCCAAAAACATAAAACAAATTTAACTCATAATTTTTTTTTAATGCAAGCCAATTTTTTTAGTGGATTGCATAAAGGCCAAAGCATCACAATTTGGAGTTAGTTGAGTTTATTAGGGGAGAGAAGTTAAAACTTGCATGCAATCATGCACAACTCCTTAATAATTCTTTGTTTTGTAAAATAAATAATTGCTTTATCTCATTACAATTAGTATTTGCTATTTATTTAAAGTCCATCTATTGCTTTTTTCTTTTCTTTTTTAATTATTATTATTGTAAATCTTTATAATATTTTGTTATTGTCTACCATCAGATTTTTATAAACTACTACAAAATATGTCACTTTTGTTGTCTCTTAATTCACTAATGGGAAGTATTAATTTAAATTTTTAATCAAATTTGTATTACCTAGATATGAGTTATGGAAATACACAAGCGCATCCTATAAACTAGTATTTATTAAGAGAATTCAGAAAGTTAGTTATTACTTTTTTCCCTATCAAAAATATCCCTAAATTAATTAACCAACAACTTAAAAATGGGGATAAAATAGTAAATTGGCAAAAGAAAGTTAGTTATTGCTTTTTTTATTGTCAAAAATACCCCTACCTAAAACTTAAAAATTGGGTTGAAATAGTAAATTGACAAAAATAATAAATTCTTATTTCTAGTTGAAATGTCTTCCTCCTTCTAATAAACGTTGAAATGTCTTTCTGCTTCTAATAAGCTTCTACTTTTATGTTAATTTAAATTCCTACTTCTACTCTCTAACTCCCTACAAAATAGGATCACTCTTTTGTTAGTTTTAAAACTCCTCTAATCTACAAAACTCAACCCATGTATTTTTTTTTTTTTTTGGGTAATTGGAAAAAGTAAAAACTCCAAATTATAATAAATACAAATTATTAATCTTTAGACAAAAAATAGAAAAGCCTCTGAGCACACGTGTGAGAACATGCTTAGAGGCTAGTATATCTTAAAATTTATAACCAATAGATTGTATATTTTTAACATGTATGTCAAGTTTTGTTGAAATCGAATGTTAATCGTTATTTCATCCATAACAGTGTTTTTTTTTTTTTTTTTTTATGTATAATTTAAGACTACAAAAATTTGAAACTTAAATATTTGATTGATGATATAGTTATCGATTTTTAATTTTTTTGATATTTTGCAAATATGGAGGATATAATAAGAAAATACAATCTAAGAGTACTAGCATCAAGTGTGCTAAATGCTTAATTTTTAGCATTTAGCACGGCGAACACCAAAAAACATATTATATGAGATGTTTCGAATGCCATTTGTTTTTTTGCAACATGCGGTGCCATTCTAATAGTAGAACGACACTATAGCAATGTTTTAAAAAATTTATTATTGTTTTATTCACCCCTTCTATAGTTTATTATTTCACACACACACGCTCTCTCTCTCTCTCTCTCTCTCTCTCTCTCTCTCTCTCTCTCACTCTCTCTCTCTCTCTCTCTCTCTCTGATTGTTGTCTTTGATAAGTGATATCTCTCTCTATCTCCTCCCCTCTCCTCTATGCCTCCTTTATCAATTTGAAACTGCCATTGCTGCCTTAGTATGAAGCCCCCATCACTGCTAGTCTAACAATCTCGAATGCTATTTTATTTGCTTTGTTTTTCTCTCTCACAAACTCTTTCTCTCTCTCTCAACCCAATTGCCACCACTCATCGTTGCCAACCTTCAACATCTCTTTTCTCTCTCAAGCGATGGCTTCGTGGGTTGATTGGGTTGGTTTTTTGAATTGGGTCTTGTGGTGTTTGTGGCTAGGAATTGCAATGATGGTGATTTTAGGCTGTGTTTGTTGGTTGTGGCTGTTGTTGTGTTATGGCTTAGTATGAAATTATTTTTGGCTATGGTTTTTGATTTTTGGATGGATTTTGTGGTGGGTTTGGTTTGGGTGTTATGTGGTGTTATGATGTAGTGCTCTTGGTGTCCCTGGTGGTGGTGGAGGGTTGTGGGGTGATGGAATGTGGTTTCTTAAATCTCTCTTTCAATTGTCTCTTTGGGGTTTTTTTTTTTTTTTTGGTTGTAAGGATTTGTGGGTTTTGGTGAATTTTGATTTTTTTTTTTTTTTGTTGTTGTTGTGATTTTGGTTGAATTTTTATATTATTTTGTTTCAAATTTGGTTGAATTTTTGTAGATTTGGGTTGTGGTCACAGTGGCTGGCCAGTGGTTATGGGAATTGGGTTGTGAAATAATTTTTTATTGGATTTATGGGATACAATAATGTGTTGAAGGGTTAAATAGAAGATGTGATATAGGATGTATTGTAAAGTGGTGTTTTAAAATAAATAAAAGTAGGTTTTTGTGTGTCATAATGACATTTGGCATGAAACAACTGATGTCAATGCTTTAACGATGGGTTTGTCAAAATTTGCATACAAAAAAAAGATATAAGAAGAGTTTAAAGGGTTTCTCTCAAAACTAGTTTGATGATAAACTTTACCCTATTGATTTTGCTATAAAATGTTTTCTAATGACATTTTTTAGTATTTAGTATGACATACAATTTTTCATGCACAAACCAAAAAATTGGTGCAACAACCTAGCCATCATATTGAGGGAGAGTTACTATGTATTTTTTTGAAAAATGTTTTATGAAATTTTTATTGGTCAAATGTCATACAAAGTTTTACAAATTATTTTAAGGTTAATGACAAATATTTTCAAGTTTGTCCAAATTTCACAATAAAACAAACACAATAAAATGCATATATTATTGTCCTAAAAACATTTGATAGCGAAACAAATTTCAAATAAATAATTTTGAATTGCCTTAATTTTAAATTTATCAAATTAATTTAAATTTCATGGGTTTATATATAATTTTAAATATAAATATTTCAAGGTTTAAATATAGAAAAATTGCACTAACCTCCCATAAAGTTTACTAAAATTATACTGACTAATGGAAATTGAAGGAAAAGTCATGTTCCGTTTAGTTAAGATGTACTTGTAAAAGTCTGTTTTTCTTTCTAAGTAGAGATTTTAAAACAAAATCCTCTCCTGTTTCTGTTTTGTAAAAGCAATTTTAAAAATCACAATTAAATTTTTAGCAAAATTAGTAAAAATTGTGGTTTGAAAATTGTTGTTTCAGCTTCAAATTACCAAAAAGACCTATATACACCAATATTTTTCAATTCAATATTATATATTATAAAATTAAAGTGTTTCTCAAAATATATATGTGCGTACCCAAAATTTCCTTACTAGGCTAGGCTTAGGATTGGGCTCACAATTTATTTATCTAGTGGGTTATGAGTTTGTTACTAAGGGTAGCTCCTTACCACGTATCTTAGCTGCACTCTTTAACCCTCGTGAATTTCTCCCCTCTCTCCTTTAAGTTCCTCTCTTTGGACAGTACTCTCTTTCTCTCTCCTTGACTCTCTATTTTTGCTTAGAATCACCAACCCCTTCTCTCTACTCACTTTCACTATTTATAGCTTGAGATTGGTGGAGTGTTCATGATTACGTTCTGGTCTCACTCGTATGGGCGGGGTCCAATTTGATTATTCCTAACAAGGAATATGCTTCATTGGAAACAATGGTCATGGCGTTGGAACTAGTTCCAGCCTCCAATAGATTGCTTAGTAGCGATACTCCCCAAGGCAATACCTAGTTGCCGAGATCACAAGTTGTTCCGAGTAAGTATATCCCCGACCAATCCATGCCTAATCAACATGGGCTTGTCTAACATGCGATCAAATGAGATGGGCTTACCATTAGACTTGAGCTCAAGAATGTTCTAAGAGAGCGTTCGGGCCAAGGCTCAAGGCCCAATGGGCCTAGGGCCATATACCGTACAATCAATTGTGCGTATCCAAAATTTCCTTACTGGGCTGGGCTTAGGATTGGGTTATGAGTTTCCTACTGAGGGTAGCTCCTTACTGGGTATCTTAGCTGCACTCTTCAACCCTCGAGAATTTCTCCTCTCTTTCCTTTAAGTTCCTCTCTCTGGACAATACTCTCTCTCTCCTTGACTCTCTATTTTTGCTTAGAATCACCAACCCCTTCTCTCTACTCACTTTCACTATTTATAGCTTGAGGTTGGTGGAGTGTTCATGATTACATTCTGGTCTCACTCATGTGGGTGGGGTCTAATTTGATTATTCCTGATAAGGAATATGCTTCATTAGAAATAGTGGTAATAGCGTTGGAATTGGTTCTAGCCTCCAATAGATTGCTCGACAGCGATACTCCCCAATGCAATATTGAGCTGTCAAGATCACGGGTTGTTCCGAGTAAGTATATCCCCGACCAATCCATGTCTAATCGACATGGGCTTGTCTGACATGCGATTAAATGAGATGGGCTTACCATTAGACTTGAGCTCGAGAATGTTCTAAGAGAGCGTTCGGGCCAAGGCTCAAGGCCCAATGAGCCTAGGGTCATATACCGTACAATAGCCCCCCCTTAATTTGTGTCCGGCTACCGAGAACGTATCAAGGACATTCTTACAGACTAGAGATTCCTTGGGAAGTTAACCATCAATCATTAAATGGAGGATATGACGGTTATTAATGCCCTCTTAAAATAAGCGTTATGACAGCCTGTCAAGTCCAACCACAATCATAACCTGACGATTCATGAATTGAGGCCACACGTATGGGAGTTAGAAAAAAGAATTTAAAAAGATTTTCCCACCCGTTTTCATTAAATGTCTTCCTCTTATAAATAGTACCCTCTGACTCTTCATACTATTTTTTACACCCCCATTCCTTCAACTTTTTCTCTGCCTAGCATACTCTTCCCATACATAGATTCTCCAACCAAGATCACCAATTCCTAGAGCCCACAGTAAGTTTCTTCGTTCATTTCTTCTCTCTTTTTTCAGTTTCTTTTTCTTACTCTAAAGTTAAGAATGATTTCTCTCATTTCCTTAACACCAAAACATCTTTAGCTAACTTTAGGGCGGTCTATGATATCCCTGGGGATGTAGAAGTTGATTATTATCATAAGGGTGATATCGCTCTTCAGCGGAGCCCTCATGTAGTATTTTTTTCCCCTTTAATGGCTATTGTAGAAGGCGGGGTTGGATTTCCTGTGGACCCCCTAATACTTAGTACCTTTAGAATTTACGATTTATGTCCCAACTCCCCTCCCAATTTTTACCGAGTAGTGAGTTATGTCATCCGATTAAACCAATTATATAGGTTGCAACTGAACCACCATGATATAAACTTTATATACGGTTTATGTGGTAACATTAGATCTGACTACTACCTAAAAGTTAGGGATGTACAGGTATGGCTTATATTGTGCCTTCTCGATTCTAACAGAAACTCAGTGGGTGAATATGTCCGAGTGAGCGACTACTAGCATGCCAACGAGCTCACCTGCCTAAATCTCGCCTCGTGATGTTGGTTGGTACCGTGCACATTTATTTACAATCTATTATGTTTTGCTCGTCCTTATTTTTGTTTAAACATGCATTAACTAGTTTTTCCTTATTTTGACGTAGAAAGCAAAAGGTTTAAGCCGAACATTAGAGTTGTGCATGTGAGAGATCTGAATTTTGTGCTCCGGTTAGAGATCTTTGTTAATTTTGACAGGTAACTCCGGGCATCCCATCTCATACTTGGTTGCAATCTGGTTTACTCTACCTAGCAACCTTTCAGACAAGCTCTATTGGTGGACAGCCCTTTATTGTCGTAAATTGAAATGCGGCATACAACTTTTCTTCCTCCTAACCTGACAATGGGTGAAGCTTGGAAACTAGGCCCTTGGCTAGTTAGGGCAGAATCACTAGTACCTGTGAAAGACGCTTCAGCAGACTCCATCTTCTAAGGTCGTGTCGTTCATAGACTTGTTGAAGAGCCCCAAGCCCAAGTTCAGCCAGCCGATCAAGCAGCAACCGAGTCAGTAAATTCTTCAAAAGCAGAAGCCAAACAAGTAGAGGACGAAATGGTAGTTTGAAGGATAATGACGGCTGATCGATTTTTGCCCCGTGCTCACCTAGCGCAACAACAGCAACAAACTCAGGGCAAAAACTAGCCCCCTCCAGCCACTTGTACTCGGAAAAGACAGCGCATTGTCGACCAGCCTCCTAGATTATCAGGGGATGCTCCCTTGAGGACCCCCCCCCCCCCCCGCTTCTCCACCAGGTGGCCTGGTCATCTGGGAACCCACTAGTGCTGCCTGCCTAGCCATGCAGGTTAGGTCTAACATTGGGTCATCCTCTTCTTGCCCTGTTATGGGATGACAAACAATCTTTAGGCTCGATAATGAGCCTCTCCCGGTAACGGTAAGTGTTAGAAATTGGGCCCAAGGTAAAGGTGGCTGAGTGGCCCGAAGTCTAGGGCAAGGCTTACAACTTCCCAAAGATGTGCACTTCTTCTCTAGTGGTCATAGGAATCCCTAACTGCCTGGCTACAGTGGCACACCATCGTAGTAACACACTGTCCTCCTTTTACTTACATTTATACGTATATTTTTCTTTTTATATTCATTGATATTGTTGTAACAAGCAACACAACTGGCTTATATAATTGAGGATCGGCTAAAAGAGGCCGCCAATGAAGCTGACAGGGAGAAAGCCCTGAAGGAAGTTGTTGAAGTCACGGCTAAGGACAAGGGGAAGGTTGCAAAGGATGCCAAGGAAAGGGCAAAGGTGGCCGAGAAGGCCCGGGCACTAGCGGAGCAGAGGTTGACAGAAGCTGACTTGAAATTAGGGGGAATAGAGCTCAAGCTGGCTGAGGCAGAGAGTCTAAGTTTGGCACAAGCCACCGAGATTGCCGAGCTGAAAGCAGCCCTGGAAGCTTGCTAGGAGATGTGGTACAACACGGGCTTCGCGGACACTGAGAACTCTGTGGAGCTAATAATTTATCAAGCGTGGCGACATGGGTTTGGCGAAGGGTGGATGGCTGCCATGTAAGTGATGGGGGTGGCTGATGATTCTCCGTTGAGGAATCCTAAGCAAATACCATTCCTGAAGCCTCCTTCCCCAGTTCAACAGAACCCCACTAGTGCCAAGGAAGAAGAAGACACTCCGAGCATGAGAAAGCTGGTGGAAGAGATTGACTCCCACATGGAGTTGGTTGACCTTGAGATCACCAGCAACCCAAATGTGGTGCTGGACTTAGTTCCATCCTAGTTCCCTGACTCTACTACCCTGCCTACCGTGGATACTGTCCTAACTCAGCCAGCTATGGGTGCTGCTCCAGCTCAACCTGATGACCTTGCAGCTTAAGGAAGAAGACATTCACGAACAATTTTATCACCATTGCTTTGTGTTGGAGTTATTTATTTATTTTGCTACAATTTCACTCTGTTCATTTACATATATCATGTAACCAAGTTAAGGTGTGCACCTGGTCGATGACCGGGATAAAATCCAACCGGGCCTCTGTTCTCAACTAACCCGAATAATTAATACTTTTACTTGGTCAGCAACCGAGGATCCAATTGAACGGGCCCCTATTTGGTGATCGAGATCAAACTGAGCATAGGTTTCTACCTTTAGAAAAAAATGGAGATTAGGTTTCTACCTATTCAGCAACCAAGATTGAATTAAGCACAGGTTTCTGTCCTTAGAAAAAATAGAGATTATCTTTCCACCTGTTCAATGACCGTGATCGAACTGAGTACAGGTTTTTGTCCATAGAAGAAATAAAGATTAGATTTTCACTTGTTCGGTGACTGGGATCGAACCGAGCATAGGTTTCTATCCTTAGAAAAGATAAAGATTACCATGATAATTTGACTTTTATATATTACATGCACGAACATTGTTTTGTATACAACAAATGTACATAACTTGTAACTCCTTCTACAGTCAATGGTAGAATCTTCTCAAATTTTGAACATTCCATGGCCGGGGGAGTGGCCTCTCATCCATATCCTTCAAGTAATACTCTCCAGCTCTAGCAATAGTAGTAACCTTGTATGGACCCTCACAATTTGGAGCTAATTTTCTGGCACTGGCATCCCGGGCATTCCCCAATGCTTTCCGTAACACTAAATCTTTGGCACTGCATTCCCTACTTTTGACACCCTTGTTGTATTAACGAGCAAGCTTCTGTTGATACATGGCCAGCCTTATGGTTGTTGATTCTTGGTATTCTTCTAACGAGTCTAACGACTTTACCATTAGCTCCTCATTTTTAGCAGGGACAAATCTTGAGACTCGAGCATTGCATAAGCTTATTTCAGTTGGTATCATTGCTTCCCTTCCATATGTCAATGAAAATGGAGTTTCTCCCGTGGATTTTCTGGGGGTTGTTTGGTATGCCCACAAGACATTCGACAACTCCTCAGCCCACATTAATTTGTGCCCTCTAATCTTTTCTTCAACCTGTTCACAATTGCCTTGTTAGTAGTCTCGACTTGGCCATTACTTTGCAGATATGCCGAGGTGGAATATCTGTTCTTAATACCGAGGTTACTACAAAACTTGCAGAACACTTTACTGAAACTATAACCCATTGTCTGATACCAGAGATTCTGGCACTCCAAATCTTGTTATTATGTTTCTCCACACAAACTTCTTAACTTCCACATCCTGGATGTTGGCTAGCGCCTCGGCCACGTCCCATTTTGTAAAGTAGTCCATAGCTACTAAAACAAATCTCTGGTTCCCTGTAGCTCGAGGGAATGGACCAATAATATCAAACCCCCATTGTGCAAAGGGCCACGGGCTACTGATAAGGTTCAAACTCCTTGTTGGTTGGTGTATCAAAGGGGCATGCTTTTGACACTGTTTACACTTTCGGAAATATTCGGCAGCATCCTTGTGCATTTGTGGCCACCAAAATCACAAGGTCATTGCTCGGTGGGCCAATGAACGTTCCCCAACATGACTACCACAAACTCCCTCATGGATCTCAGTTAAGAGCTTATCAACCTTGCTGGGGTGCAAGCATTGAAGATACGATCCCCCGAAAAACCTTCGGTACAGCTTACGGTCTACCAACAATCAATACCGAGTAGTTACCCGGCATACCCTGTCCGCTTCTTTCCTATCGGCGGACACTCAATCTAAGGCCAAAAAGCCAAGGATTAGATCCATCCAGCAGGGTTTAGACACTGCTACCTTTGCAACATTTACCCTTACATCAATACTTGGTTCTGCCACCACCTCCACTTTAATTAGCCGGGACACTTCCTCGGTTAATGATGACACCAAGGTGGCTGGAGAATCGGCATGCCCGTCCTGCCCCCTAGCAATCTGAACGACTCTTACCTTCTGAAATTGATTCATAGTCTGTTTTACCAACCATAAATAATCGATCATCTGAGAATCTTTGGCTACAAAGCTTCCCTGCACCGACCGAGAATCTGAGTAAACTTCCACTTCCTGTGTACCTAAATTCAAAACAGCCCTTAGTCCAGCAAGTAAGGCTTCATACTCAGCCTCATTGTTACAAGCCTTAAAGCCTAACCTAAAGGAATGTTCCACCCTTATCCCTTCCGACATGATAATAACAATTCTTGCCCTAACCCCTAGTGCACTAGACGTACCGTCCACAAATACTCTCCATGACTAGACTTCTACATGGAAAATAATCTCCACCTCACTTCTCGGTGAAAATTCTGCAACAAAGTCGGCAAGAACTTGACCTTTCACTGAACTTCTAGGTCTGTACCTTATGTCAAAAGAACCCAATCGGGTTCTTCACTTGGCTATCCTACCCGTGAAATCAGACCTCTTTAACAAGGACTGCAGGGGATACCCAGTCAGCACGTTAATGGTATGAGCTTGAAAATAATGAGGCAACTTCCTCGTGGCATGCACTAAGGCTAACACTGACTTCTCTAGGGGCAAATATGTTGTCTTGGCACCGACCAGGGTTTTGCTAACATAATATACGAGTTGTTGTACACCTTGATCCCTCAACAACACAGTGTTTACGGCATGCTAGAACATCGAAAGATACATGAACAAATCCTCACCAAGCTCTAGAGTTGACAACATTGGTGCCCGCATCAAATACTCCTTTAAATCCTAGAAGGCCTTTTCACATTCTTCGATCCACTGGAATCTATTCCATTTTTTGAGAAGCTGATAGAATGGATGGCACCATTCTGCAAAATTAAAAATGAACCAGTTTAGTGCAATTAGCATGCTGGTTAACACCTAGACCTCCTTTGGATTGCTCGGTGATTTAAGGCGTTCTATAGCACTAATTTGATCGGGATTAACTTCTATTCCCCAGTAAGTAATCATATATCCGAGGAACTTGCCAAGCCCCACTCCAAAGGCACACTTGTTGGCATTGAGACACAACTTGTGCCGTCGAAGTACTTCAAACACTTCCCTAAGATCATCGATATGCCCTTGCTCCTTTTTACTCTTCACCACTATATCATCAATGTATACCTCCACCGTACACCCAATCTTATCTCTAAACATCCTCGTCATCATCCACTGATAAGTAGTCCTAGCATTCTTCAGACCAAACGGCATTACGGTGTAATGATAATTAGCATCGGGAGAAATGAACGTTGTCTTTTCCTAATCCTCGACAGCCAGGGCAATTTGATGGTAACCTTGAAAGGCATCCAGAAAACTCATCATTGGGTGTTCGTACGTTGCATCTACCAGCTAATCAATCTTTGGTACAGGGAAGGGGTCCTTCGGGCATGCTCGGTTCAAATTGGTAAAGTCTACACATACCCCCCATTTCCCGTTCTTCTTTTTCACCACCATAGTATTCGCCAGCCACTCCAGGAAGAAAATATCCTTTATTGCCCTTGCTTCTTTTAACCTCTTCACCTCTTGCTTGATAGCCTCAACGTGCTCTTTAGTCGACCTCCTTGGCTTTTGTTTTTTAGGAGGAAATAGTGGATCCATGTTAAGCCTAAAAATATTAAAATACTATAGCTAAACATATTATCTACAATTGCTTTTAGATAAAGGATCTACAAATCTTAGTGCATGTAGAATTGTAGCCGCACATAGTGCGTGTTACATGCTAGTTTGTTTTATTGAAGAGATTTCCAAATTACCGTGTTGATTTTGTAAAATGGAATGTAATCTAACTTAATATCATCAATTTCAATCTTAATTTTTTTTTTTTTCACAAATGAAACTTCTTTTCTAAACCAACACAAGTGAAACTTCTAATACAAAATGTGGGGATCATTCAGTTGATAGGCCCATAGGATTCAGAATTGGTTGAGGATTGTTGGGCCAGTGGCCCATCCGAGGCCGTGTACCCGTCCGAGGACGTCATGCTCCTCGGCAGTATGCGTCCGAGGACGATCGCATCCGAGGACGATCAGGACGTGGTCTCACCGCGATCAAATCTCAGAATTAGGTCATCTCAAAGGGTAGAGTAGCCGACTAAAGATGAAAGAGACAAGGCAAACAAATATCTGAAACTATAGCTGCCTCCGCATTAATGACCTCTCAACCAACTCTCTGGCCGCATTAATGTGGAGGTGATACCTGAACAGTAGGGAAGCAGCCTTACAGCTGCCCATAGGAAGTTCTAGGAGGTGCCAGATGGGACAGAAAGAAATCCCCCGGACACAATCTACACGTGTTCGGCGAAGATGGATCGCAAAGGGGAGTATATAAACTAAAAGAAGAACATGAAGAGCGGGATCGAGGAAAAAGAAGAACACACATAAAACTGGAGAGAAAGAAGTAAGAGAAAAGAGAGAGGGTTGCACTAGGGACTTAAGAAAAAACGTTCATTATACCAACGGAAAGGAAGGAAAACCTTGTATGGGCTTGAGAGAAAATCTTGGAGGTAGATACCACAACTAACCCAGTTCTTTACACCCACGCTCTACAAATCATATTGTCTGGGCCTTTTACGTACGAACCCAATACTGTTTAGGTTCGTCACCAAATCGTGTCCTTACACAAAATATTGCATATCATCAATTAAAACTTCGTAGTTTCTAATCATATGCATGCTTAAATGTGTTTTATTTTTTCAAGTTAAAATTTTAATTTCAATTATTTTCCTTTTATTTGTAGTCTAATGAACTATTACTTAATATTTTTTTTATATAATTTAAAATCTAAAATTGTCACAAGTATACAAAATCTTAGATTTTTTAAACATAATATTATATGCAAAGTTAGCATAAACATAAACATAAATGAAATAAAATGTTTTTAACTCTTTTTACCAATAAATATATATTATTTTCTATCAAATTTAAAAGTAAGAATATAAACATCATTTCATCAATATTTGAGATAATAAGCCTATTTACAAATTATTTCATCAATTATTGCCGCTTGAGATGCCCTCTTTTGCCTTTCCTTGACACCTGAGTTTTATTTTTATTTTTAATTTATTTATTAATTAGTGGTCATCAATAACCTATTGGTACTAAGTGGAGCTAGATGGGATTAGGCTAGGGCCATTTTGGGTAAAAGTGGAGTATTTGCTGATTGGGCTAGGTTGGATTAGGCTAGTTATTAAAATAAAATTAATTTTTTCATAAATTGACCAGGCTTGAATGAGAGAGAATAATATATATATATATATATATATATATATATATATATTTTAAGGTTTTGATGGATTGGGTAGAGCCTATGACCATGACCATGACTGTGAAATGTTAATAATATAAAATTATATTTTTAATAATTTATTCTGCAACATACTATCTTGGTTGTTACATAATTTATTATTCATATAGTTACAAAATATTACTTTTCATAATATATTATAAGATTAATTGGAATTGATTTATGAGTAACGTTACTTACTTACCATAGGAAGTCAAGCATAGGAATGAAAAAAATGAGTCTCAATCTAATGTTACTTGTGCATTTTCCATATTATTGGTTTTGGTGGTAACTTCTTAAATAGAGGGTACAGTAATTGCAACCAAGGCTATGGCAAGGTGGTTTAAGAATCAGTTTTTTTTTTTTTTTTTCTCATATCAAGGCTATTCCACTAATGGATAATAATGTCATCCAAAACAAAACCAACATCTTACTAATATTTTATCAATTCATTATGTGGTACAATTAGAAAGTTAAGAACAAATAACATAGGGTTAATGTTGAAATTATAATTGATTATGCTCATTTTTGTAATGAATATATTTATATACAACATTTGGCACCAAAAAAAAAAAAGGGCCCTGAAATGAATTGCTTGAAAGATAGCGATTTTTGTGATTGCATTTTTGTGTTATGCAGCTAAAATATCATTTAAGTACATTTTTTAAAGTTTTTAAAATGCACAAGAGTAAAACAAAATAAAAAACACAAAACAATGGCAAAGGCACTAATTTAGATCATACTAGATTGTGGCATGAATTATGAACTTAGCATATTAGAATTATTTTTAAAATATAACATTTAAATAAAAGTACCATGAACATTATTTTTAGAAAGAACATAAACATAAACTTAAACAAAGGCATATATGTTTTTGTCTTGTTTTGTACCAACGAACTTATGTTATTTTTTTATTCAAACATAAATATGATAATATATGAAAAATTATTCCATCAATATTGGAATTGACTAGGATCAATTTTTAACTATAAGTGAAAATCTACAAGTGCAAGAGTCACTTTAGTCTTTAGGCTCCAAAAACTATAGTGTCTCTCTAAATTATAGTGATCGATAATTTTAAGAAACAAAAAAAAGGTAAAAATCTACATTATACTTAGGGTGTGTTTGGATACTGCTTATTTTGCTAAAAATTGAAAACTAAAAATACTGTAGTAAAATAATTTTTAAATGTGTGAATAGTGCTGTGAGACCCATTTTTAATGAAAGTTTTGTTGGAAAAAGAGATTTGTGGGTCCCATGAACAGTGCATGAGACCCACTGGACAGCCACAAAATGCACTTCTCAAAAAAAAAAAAAAAAAAAAAAAAAGGCCGAACGCAAGATGCTGGCGTTATAAGCTGTATCCAAACGCTACTTTACTAGGGCCACGAGATGAGTCTGTGTTTTTTATTATTATTTTTTATTAGTAAAAGTTTAGTCCAAAATCATTATAAAATCACTTGTTTCAATTTTTCATATATGGGTTTGAGTTAACTCAGAATATAAAGTCTCTTATTGAGTTATCAAAACCAATTGGTGTCTTTTTTTGTTTTTATAAACGAATTGATGTCTTAAATTGATTATAATGAGCAATTATTATAGAATAGATGTCATTAGTTCAAAGCTTATCAAATCTATCCCAAAAATAATGTTACAATTTATCTATAAAGTGAAACTAAAAAACAAAGTTGCAACCTTTCATTACAGTATAAATATATTAGAGTAAGGAATAAAAAACAAATATGATTAAACTTTAGGTGGTTAAAGTGTGATTAACACTTCAATATATATATATATATATATATATATGACTATAGGGTGATTTGGAATATGATCCCTCATTACCTAATGTGGAGCATTTGGCGGGAGTGGAATACTCGGGTTCTTTCATGAACCAAAAGATCAATTCATTAGCTGAAGCTATTTTTCTTAAAGACTTTACTTGGGTGGAGAAACAGATCGGGTGTTTTCAATTTCACCTCTTTACCTGATTTGCTTGATAGTTGTACTTTGTATTCATCTTAGTTTATTTGTTTTTATATTTTCCTCAGCACACTTCCTGTGTGCTTTGGCTGTTTGTAGTTGATTTTTTCTTTCACTGAAGTTTTATAACTTTTATCATTTATAGAAAAAATGTATTTCTTTTTCTCATAAAGAATTTTAAAACGCAGTCCTGCCAATCCATCTCTTCTAGGGCTGTACATAGGAGGAGGTGCCGAGGTTAAGCTTAGATTTCTGTGGCCAAACAGAGAATGGGGAAAAAAATTGCGGGCTAACAGGCCTAGCTCATGGGTTGATCAGCAGGTGTTCATGTGGAAAAAAAATTTAGCCCAAGGCCTAACTTCTTTTTACTTGCTCAATAGCCCAAGGCCTAACATATTGGGCCAGTAGGCTACCCACTGGCAGAAAAGCAACCGGGCTTTGGGCCATTAGGGAGAGAGAGATATATATGTAATACTATTAGAGTCCATGTATTAGTTGTACTATTTGGTAAACATCCAAGAAAGATGTGTTAAGATATCAAGCATCCTGTATGGCTATATTACTACTACCGTCCTACATCACGTCGAAATGTTTCAAAGTTTAAAGAACAAAATAAAGAAAAATAAGATACTATATTACAAAGTTTAAGACACATTAAACTCTCTTTATGTGGTTATCCAATGGAAATACCAATGATATGATGTTGCATCGTTGAACTCATAGCGAGCAATTTAATCCCGATTTCTTCTTTTTGCTATGTTTGATTCAATGAAAAATATTTTTCAATAGTAAATTAATTTCAGAAGATAATAGTTCTCAAAAATATATATATATATATATATATATATTTTTAAATGTTGCATTATAGAAAATACTATGAAAAATCAGTGTTGATGACTAGTGATGGAAAAGATTGGATGTGACCAATGGTGGTAGAGACCAGTGGTGGCAATGGCCAGCAATTTGCAGAGGTTGGCAACCGGAGACTTGGGATGTTAGTGGGGAGTGGTGGTCGAGTGGCTGACAGTAAGGGTTAGAGGTTCGATTGATGAGTTTTGAGTGAAGCGGAAAATACCATTATTTTACAATTAATTGAAAAAAAAAAAAAATTCAACTAACTAACATTTTTAGTCATTCCAAACACCTGCAAATGCAGAAATGTTTTTATGAAAATCAATTTTTGTCAAACCAAAGACATCCTTATAGTCAATTCTCAAGTCTCTTTCCCCAAAATTTCTCATTAAAGCCATCTTTCGGCAAAATCTTGAAAAGAAAATTTGACTCGAGAAGAAGAAAGATCTTAAATTTTAAAAAGCAGTTTGAAACGTTTTTTGTTTTGATATGTGTACATGTCTTTTCCCTTCAATACCTGTTGCAAGTAAGAAATTTTGCTTCTTCAATGTATTAACAAGTAAGGAATTTTGTCCCATCAGTACCTATAGGCAAGTAAGAAATTTTGTGTTTTTTTTTTTTTTCCAAAATTTTATTTTAAGATTCATTTTTCTTTAGGATTTCGATTTTTTTTTTTTTTCTTATGTGTGATATGTATTTTTTTTGTAATTTCATTTTTTGTTTCTCTTACATTTAGGATGTCCTATTTTTATATGAACTCAATTTAACCTGAATCTGACTATGTACTAAAGAAGTCATCTAAAAAGCAAACAAACGAGATCATTTTACATGTCATCCTCAAGAGGGAACAAAAATTAATTGTCCTATATGATTAGGAATTTTATTAGTTTAGAATATTAGATAATATAAGGTGTATGATTTTGTATCTAAACATAACCACCTTCTTCGTCTCCTAAAAACTACTTACTTTGATTTGATCAAAATAAAGGAAATTTGAAGACTAAACTTTTGCAGTTAATTTATCACATGCTTATGGAGTTAAACCAAAAGCAACATATGAATTGATGAGTAGAGAAATCTTGGAAGACGTAAGCTTAGCTACATTGAAATTGACCAAAAAACTATTTTCAAACTAGACAACAAAGATGCTTGATTTATGGTGCATAAGGCAGTTTAATAAGGTACTTCTTAGTAACAAGACAACAACTTATTGATAATCCATCATTCCATTATGTTGTAAAATTAGACAGTAAAGAACAAATAACAAATAAGTTTTAGAGTATTCATACTCTAAAAAAACCTATTAGTGTCTCTCCAAATCGTAGTGAACTATAATTTATTAATTTTATGAAACAAAAAAAATAAAGGAAAATTTTACATTATACTTACTAGGGTCATGAGACTTGTAGAATGCTATTATTTTTGTTATTATATATTATTTGGTTCACAAAAGATATTAACAATTCTTTTATTGATCAAGTAAAATTAACCCAATAATTGATTCAACACTACTTCATTTCCCTTTTAAATTCCCACTCACTTGTGTCAATGATAATACTTGTACGTTTAGCACCAACCTCCCTAGTAAACAATTCATAATTTTGTTTTTAAATTTTGAGTTCTCTAACATTTATATAGAATGACATTTTGTAGCACAATGAGTGTTTCTCCATTCATATATATTATAAGCCAAAATTGAGAGAAAATTTTGTTAGATTTTAAATTGGATTTCAATTGAGGTCCACTTTTCCGCCATGCATCCCAATTCAAATTTTTTAAATTTTTATGCAAAGTTAATTTATTAAAAAAAAAAAAAAGATTCCAATATCAAAATGACCATATAAAAAAACCAATCAAATGCCTATTTTAGGCCTTTTTGTATAAATACCTATGATCTAAACCATATTAAGGTTGATCTTGGGATAATATGTAACATTTTATGGACTATGTAATATGCTAGAAGCACTATGTGGGCAATTGATATTTTAGCACCCAAAAAAATTATTGTTATTGATCAAATTGTAAGGACATATAGGTTAATTGAGATCAAAACACCTTCTTGAAATTGTATGATAGAATATTTAAAATAAGTTCTCACACAAAATTACATGAAATTATTATGGTTTGAGTTAAATATTACAGTAGAAAGAAATTTAAAATTAAAAATACAACTTAAAAATATTAAAATGCTATAGCTAAACATATGATCTACCTTTTTTTTTTTTTTTGGTTTAGTAAAAGGACCTACAAATCTTACTGTATGTAAAATTGTAGCCGCACATAGTGCGGGTTATATGCCAGTTTGTTTTAATGAAGAAATTTCAAAATTACTATGTTGGTTTTTGCAAAATGGTATGTAATCTGACTTAATATCATCAAGTACATTCTTAAATATTTGTCTTTTATTTTACAAATTAAACTTCTCTTTTGAACCAACACAAATGAAACTTCTAACACAAAATTCTTCATATCATAAATTAAAATTCCATGGTTACTAATCATTACGTGCTTAAAGTTTCACGGGTGTATAAAATTCTGATTTTTTTGAAGATATCATTTAAATAAAGGTAGCGTTAACATAAACATAAACATAAATAAAAGAAAATATGTTTTTGACATTTTTTTAACCAAAATTATATATTATTTTTAATCAAATTTAAAAAGTGAGAATATGAGCATTATTTTGTCAATATTTAAGTTAATTAGGCTACCAACAAATTATTTCATCAAGAATAGCTAGTTAAAGGTGCCCTCTTTTTCCTTTTTTTGTCAAGTGGGTTTTTAGTTTTGATTTTTAATTATTTTATTAATTAGTATTTATTGATAACCTATTGGTACTATGTGGAGTTGGATAAGGCTGGGCTGGGTTACTTAATAAAATAAAAATAAATCGCTCACAAATTAGTCAAGCTTGAATGAGAGAGAATAATTTTAATTTAATTTTTTAAGGTTTTGATGGACTAGGCTGGGCCTATGATCATGACTTGAAAATGCTAATAATATAAAATTATATCTATAACAATTTATTCTTTAGCCTATTATCTTGGTTGTAATATAATTTAATATTTACATAGTTACAGAATATAACTTTGCTTAATATACAATACAATAAATCAAAATTAATTTTTTGAGTAGAATCCTTTATTCATGAGACGATGTCAAATATAAGAATGAAAAGAGTGAGTCTCAATCTAAAGTTACTTACACCTTTTTTTTTTTTTTTTAAGACAATTCTATTTTGATGGGTTTGGTGGTAACTTCTTCTTTGAGAGGGCTTAGTAACTATAAATGAAAGGGAATATTTCCACGGTAAGGAGTGTTGGAATAAAATTATATTTATATTACAAATTCACTATCTTCCAACTAAACAAAGACACTTACTTTATGGTGGACAATATCGTTCAATAATAAGCTAATAACTTACTAATATTTTATTAGTTAAATATGCAAGCACATGAACATGAACTTAAACAAGAACATATATGTTTTTGTTTTATTTTGTACCAGCAAATATATGTTTTTTATCCAAATATAAATATGAGAATATATTAAAAATTATTTCATCAATATTTGAATTAACTAGGATCAGTTTTTAATTATAAGTGCAAGAGACACTTTAGTCTTTAGGCTCTAAAAACTTTGGTGTCTCTCCAAATCATGATGAACTATAATTTTAAGAAAAAAAAATCTACGTTATACTTACTGGGGCCATGAGACTTGTAAAATTCTATTATTTTTTGTTATTATATATTATTTAATTCACGCCAAGATTAACGATTCTCTTATAGATCAACTGAAATCAACCCAATAATTATTGATTCAACAGCCATAAAAAATTAATACTGATTCAACAATACTTCATTTCCCTTTTTATTTGCCCATTCACTTGTGTCAATAGTAGCATTTGTACGTTTAGTGCAAAAAAGAATGACCAACATCCCTAATAAACGATTCATAATTCCATTATTGGATTTTAGATTTTGTTGTTGGATTTGAAGTACTCAACCAATCCTAAGGCATATATACGTAATATATACATAATGACATCTCGTAGCACTCTTTGTGTCATAAATATCAGTAATTTGGAAAATGGCATTGGATGATTAGTGATAATGCCAATAATGGTCATTGGTTGATGAACTCGTCTAGGCTTTAGACAAGGTGATGTTCCCTATAGAGATGAGAGAGAAAGGTATGGAAGTGGAGTCAGCCAATGGTTTTCCAATGACTAACTTAGTAAGGTTCTCAACATCTCTCAGAGAATCAAAATGTAATTCTATGTATTTTGGTGTGTGTACCTTTCTCTAGGTGCTTGATAGCTATTTATAGCCTTAGTATAGCTGTTGGGAGCCCCATTGTGAGTGTAGCTGTTGTGAGCCTCATTATGGCTCTCATGTTTTGAGTAACATATGTCTGAGCTTAAATAGAGACTTAATTGGCTCATAATTGCTCTTCTGACTATTGTAGCTCATCGGTTACAGAGTCATTTATTGCCGTGTAATCAATGCGATAAGGTCATCCAAAGATTGGACGACCCTAGATTTTTAGTACTCATTAGTTACATCACCTCGTCCAGAGTACTGACGTTCATATATTATTCAACTCGTCATTCAAAATAGGATTAACACTAGCATTTCTCTAATTTTGTTATATTGAAGAAAGGTCCAAAATTACCATTGTGGTTGTTAATGCCTTACGGTGGTTGACCACCCTATGCAGTGACGCTCGCGTAGCTTTTTTGGCTTTTACGGAGCTCGGGTGCTGTGAAAGAGGGTTGAAAAAGGGTGAACCTCTAGTGTGTGACTAAATTGAGTCGATTTTAATCTATTATTATCAAAAGTTGTGAAGTTACCACCAATCATTGGATTTTTTTTAAGGTGTGATTGGTCATCTGACTCTATTTGATTTTATTATTAGTTTAGGCTAAGAAAAAGGGTCATTTTCCCTAATCTAATACATATGATAAACATATCTTGATTCTTGAGTTCAAAAGTTTGGTTACATATGAGGAATGTGTTAGGCACCCCATAACGCCAGTCTAGAGAGATAGTTCTTTGTTTTGAAAAAATCTTAAATTTCGGGCATTAGCAATTAAAAACAAGCTATTGGAATTAGCTTTTGGGGATTTAATATATTTGGGATTTAATGCTAAAAACTTGACTTTCATATCTTTCTGGAACCTTAGTTGCATATGCAGGTCCATGCCTGCATATGCATGCATCAAACTTGCGAATGCAAGCCTATTGGTATTAGCTTTTGGGGATTTAATATATTTGGGCTTTAATGCTGAAAACTTGGCTTTCATATCTTTCTGGAACCCTAGTTGCATATGCAGGTCCATGCCTACATACGCATGCATCAAACTTTTTCCATAAAACCTTCCTCAAGTCAATTTAGAATCTGATTAAGCCTTTAACCAATCTTGAGCCTTAAAATTTCAGCATCATTGGGGAATGAGAGACCAAGTTGTAAAGGGTACAAAATGCAGTGTCTACAAGTATGCTCATACTAAGGCAAGCTGAAGCTCACCAAAGCATTAGACACCTTGACGTGTGTCGCACACACAGGGAAACCAAGGTCACTAGCTGACATGAATCGAGACAATCACATTGCAACAATCATGAACATAATGTAGTATTAATATGCATCTACAACAGTTGCCTTTAATGCATACCCACATTCTAAGGTCAAGAGCACCCATGATCACAAGGGGGATGCCTTCCTAACCACGTGAGTATATCATACAAAGTGCATAACCAACTTTAAACAAGCATATATATATATGTGTGTGTGTGTGTGCACAATGCAAGCACACAGAGCAGGAAAATAAACCGAACATTGCTATAACCAAGGAACGTGACCCAAGGAACGTGACCCAAGTAAGGTACAAGAAAAGTAAAGATCAAACATTATCATACCCTAAGGATGCAGCCCACACGGTTCTAAAGAAAAGGCTAAGAGAGAGAAAGAAAAGCATATGGGGAGGCTAAGCCTCCTAATCTACTGATCATTGCCCTTTTTGGACTTGCTCATTTTTGCTTGCATTTTTTCCCCTTTTTAGCTTGTGTTTTGAAAGTTATGCCCTTGGTCCAAGCATGTACATGCAACAAACAAAGAAAACACAAAGCTAGTAGACAAGCAAAAGAAAATAAATAAGGAGAGGAAGAGAAACATACTAACAAGCAAATAAAAGAAAGAAAGCATACAAAGGAGCCAACAAGCATGTTATCAAACAAACAAGCAAAAAAGGGTGTCCCAAAAGGACAAATGTAGTTTTGGATTTGGTGTTCATAGTTCCATTATATTGGAGAAAGGACAACGCGCAAAGAAAGATCAATTCATTAGCTAAAGCTAATGTGGAGCATTTGGCGGGAGTGGAATACTTGGATTCTTTCATGAACTGAAAGATCAATTCATTAGCTGAAACTATTTTTCTTACAGACTTTACTTGAGTGGACAAACGAATCGGGTATTTTCAATTTCACCTCTTTACCTGATTTGCTTGATAGTTGTACTTCGTATTCATCTAAGTTTATTTGTTTTTATATTTTCCTCAGCACACTTCCTGTGTGCTTTGGCTGTTTGTAGCTGATTTTTTCTTTCAATGAAGTTTTATTATTTATAGAAAAAATGTATATTTCTTTTTCTCATAAAGAATTTTAAAATGCAGTCCTGCCAATCCATCTCTTCTAGGGCTGTACATAGGAGGAGGTGCCAAGGTTAAGCTTAGATTGCTGTGGCCAAACAGAGAATGGTATTACTTCCCTTATGAACAAATTCTTGATGCCATGCTTAATGAGCTTAGCCACAAAGAGTATGGCCCTCACAACACTGACTTTAAAAACCTCTTGGATGAAATTAGAAAGGTAATACTATCTTTAGGTGTGTTATCTCAAAGTATTGCTCTCTCTTGAGTCACGAGTCATGAGTCATGTCTCATGCCTCGTGTCCAACCCGCACGCCTCACCTCTCAAATTATTTTGTTTATATATTGCAGGCTAACGGGCCAAGCTGACGGGTTAGCCAGCAGGTATTCATGGGGAAAAACAATTTAGCCCAAGGCCTAACTTCTTCTCTTTTTGCCCAATAGCCCAAGGCCTAACTTTTTGGGCCAGTAGGCTACCCACTGGCCGAAAAGCAACCTGGCTTTGGGCCATTAGCAAGAGGGAGAGATATATGTAATACTGTTATGTATTAGTTGTACTATTTGGCAAACACCCAAGAAAGATGTGTTAAAATATCAAGCAACCTATATGGCTATATTACTCCTACCGTCCTACATCACGTTAAAATGATTCAAGTTTAAAGAACAAAATAAAGAAAAATACGATACTATATTACAAAGTTTAAGACACATTAAACTCTCTCTTTATGTGTTTATCCAATGGAGATACTAATGATATATATGTTGTTGCATCGTGGAACTCATAGCGAGCGATTTAATTTCAATTTCTTCTTTTTGCTATGTTTGATTTGATGGAAAATATTTTTCAATAGTAAAATAATTTCAAAAGATAATATTTTTCAAAAAAAAAAAAAATTTAAATGTTTAGTTGCATTTTAGAAAATACTATGAAAAATTAGTGGCCATTGATGACTAGTGATGGAAAAGATTGGATGTGACCAATGGTGATAGAGACCAGTGGTGGCGGTGGCCAGCAATCGGCAGAGGTTGGCAACCGGAGACTTGGGACGTTAGTGGGGAGTGGTGGTCGAGTGGCTAACAGGGAGGGTTAGAGGTTCGGTTGATGAGTTTTGAGTGAAGAAGAAAACACCATTATTTTACAATCAATTGAAAAAAAAAAAAAAATCAACTAACTAACATTTTTAGTCATTCCAAACAACTGCAAATGCAGAAATGTTTTTATGAAAATCAATTTTTGTCAAACCAAAGACATCCTTATAGTCAATTCTCAAGTCTCTTTCCCCAAAATTTCTCATTAAAGCCATCTTTCTGCAAAATCTTGAAAAGAAAATTTGACTCGAGAAGAAGAAAGATCTCAAATTTTAAAAAGCAGTTTGAAATGTTTTTTGTACTGATATGTGTACTTGTCTTGTCCCTTCGATACCTGTTGCAAGTAAGAAATTTTGCTTCTTCAATGTATTAGCAAGTGAGGAATTTTGTCCCATCAGTACCTATTGGCAAGTAAGAAATTTTGTGTTTTTTTTCTTTTTAAGATTCATTTTTCTTTAGAATTTCGTTGTTGTTGTTGTTTTTGTTTTTTTTTTTCATGTGTGATGTGTATTTTTTTTGTAATTTCAGTTTTTGTTTCTCTTACATTTAGGATGTCCTATTTTTATATGAACTCAATTTAACCTGAATCTGACTATGTACTAAAGAAGTCATCTAAAAAGCAAACAAACGAGATCATTTTACATGCCATCCTCAAGAGGGAACAAAAATTAATTGTCCTATATGATTAGGTATTTTATTAGTTTAGAATATTAGATAATATAAGATGTATGATTTTGTATCTAAACATAACCACCTTCTTCGTCTCCTAAAAACTACTTACTTTGATTTGATCAAAATAAAGGAAATTTGAAGACTAAACTTTTGCAGTTAATTTATCACGTACTTATGGAGTTAAACCAAAAGCAACATATGAATTGATCAGTAGAGAAATCTTGGAAGACGTAATCTTAGCTACATTGAAATTGACCAAAAAGCTATTTTCAAACTAGACAACAAAGATGCTTGATTTGTGGTGCATAAGGCAGTTTAATAAGGTACTTCTTAGTAACAAGACAACAACTTATCGATAATGCATCATTCCATTACGTTGTACAATTAGACAGTAAACAAATAACAAATAAGTTTTAGAGTCTTCAAGCTCTAAAAAAAAACTTTTGGTGTCTCTCCAAATCGTAGTGAACTATAATTTTATGAAACAAAAAAATAAAGGAAAAATTTTATGTTATATTTACTAGGGTCATGAGACTTGTAGAATGCTATTATTTTTGTTATTGTATATTATTTGGTTCACAAATAATATTAACAATTCTTTTATAAATCAAGTAAAATTAACCCAATAATTGATTCAACAATACTTCATTTTCTCATTTCCCACTCACTTGTGTTGAAGATAATACTTTTACATTTAGCAGGAAAATGAATGACCAACCTCCCTAGTAAACAATTTTTTTTTTTTTTTTAATTTAATTTTGAGCTCTCTAACATATATATAGAATGACATTTTGTAGCACTCCTTGTGTAATGAGTGTTTCTCCATTCATATATATATATATATATATATATATATATATATAAAGCCAAAATTGAGAGTAAATTTTGTTAGATTTTTAAATTTGATTTCAATTGAGGTCCACTTTTCTGCCATGCATCCAATTCAATTTTTTTTTTTTTAATTTTTATGCAATGTTAATTAGTCATTAAAAAAAATGAAGATTATAATATCAAAATCACCATAAAAAAAAAAAAAAAAAAAAAAAAAAAAAAAAAAAAAAAACCAATCAAACGCCTATTTTATGCCTTTTTTTGTATAAACACCTATGATCTAAACCACATTAAGGTTGATCTTGGGATAATATGTAATTTTTTATGGACTATGTAATATGCTAGAAGCACTATGTGGGCAATTGATAAGTTTCATTTTATCACCCAAAAAAATTATAAATATTTGTTAGGTGTAAATGCACTTTTGGTCCCTACATTTTGGGTCATTTCTTGGTTTGGTTCCTAAATTGATTTTGTTCCTAAGTTAGTCCTTGATTTTTTAAAATCGTTTTTAAAATGGTCCCTGCCGTCAACCTAGTAATAGAAAAATCTGAGGTGGCAAACAGAGTGCATAAATGGCATGTTAGATGTTGATGTGGCTAATAAAATAACATTAATAAATACAACGTCAACATCCATGTCAGCATTTTAATAAATAAAAAAGCCATCTTAGAAAACTAAAAAACAAATAACGAAATAATTTTTTTTTAAACAACATAATTTTTTTTTTTTTTTGCTTTTCATTATTTTTCAGAAGAACATTGTTCTTTTTCTTCCCCAGGACATGAACGTCATGCTTCATGTTCTTCCCCAAATCAAACCCAATAAATCCAAGAAATCAAACCCATAAACATCCAGTAAATCAAACCTAATAAATCCAAGAAATCAAACTCATAAACCACCCAATAAATCTAAGAAATCAAACTCATAAACATTCAGTAAATCAAACCCAATAAATCCAAGAAATCAAACCCATAAACCTCTAGTAAATCAAACCCAATAAATCCAAGAAATCAAACCCATAAACCTCTAGTTAATCAAACCCAATAAATCCAAGAAATAAATACACAAATCCACATCAAAAAAAAAAAAAAAAAAAAACCACAAACACGAAACCAAACTCACCGAGACGTCTCCATCTTTGAAACACAAACATGGCCACACCGATCTCCACGGCCACACCAATCTCCACCTCCACTACTGACCACCGAGCCCTTCAGGAACCCAGAAAAACCCCACCTACAACCAAACCTGTAAACACAAATCCAAGACCCACACCAATCTCCACGGCCACACCGATCTCCATGACCACAGCCCACCCCCACTGAAACCCAGAAAAACCTAACCTCTCTAACCAAACCCAAACATCTCCATCTCCATCTCCAACCAAACCCATAATCCAAGACCCATGGATTACCGATCTCCACCTCGACCACCGATCTCCACCCTGACCACTGATCTCCACCTCCATTACCGACCACCCCACGAAAAATTAGAAAAACCTAGAGATTAGAGAGTGGGTTTAGAGAGAGAGAAATGTCAGAGATTAAGAGAGAGAGAGAGAGAGAGAGAGAGAGAGAGAGAGAGAGAGAGAGGGGATTGAAAGCTTGAACAAAGAAAGAAGAAAAATAAAGATACAAACACAAATACGCACCAAGAGATAGAGAAAGAGAGGATATGAAAAAGAAAAAAAAAAAAGATACAAACGCAAACACAGAGAAAGAGAGGATCTGAAAAAGTTTTTTTTTTTTTGAATTTTTGAATATTTTCGGTTTAATTTTTTAAAATTATTTTTATTTTTTTATTAATTAAAATGCTAACTTGTCATTAAAATGCTGACATGGATGCTAACGTGGTATTTTTAAAATTATTTTATTTACCATATCGGCATCTAACATGCTACTTATGCACTCTATTTGCCACCTCAAATTTTTTTGTTACTGGGTTGACAGCAGGGACCATTTTAAAAACGATTTTAAAAAATCAAGGATTAACCTAGAAGCAAAATCAGTTTAGGGACCAAAAGTGCATTTACGCCTATTTGTTATTGATCAAATAGTAAGGACATATATATAGGTTAATTGAGATCAAAACACCTCCTTGAAATTGTATGATAGAATATTTAAAATAAGTTCTCACAAAAAATTACATGAAATTATCATGGTTTAAGTTAAATATTATAGTAGAAAGAGAATTAAAATTAAAAATACAACTTAAAAATATTAAAATGCTATAGCTAAGCATATGATCTACATTTTTTTTTTTTTTTTGGTTTAGATAAAGGATCTACAAATCTTAGTGTATGTAAAATTGTAGCCGCACATAGTGCAGGTTACATGCCAGTTTGTAGCATTAACATAAACATAAATAAAAGAAAATATGTTTTTGATATTTTTTTAAAGCAAAATTATATATTATTTTTAATCAAATTAAAAAAATGAGAATATGAGCATTATTTGTCAATATTTGAGTTAATTAGGCTACCTACAAATTATTTCGTCAAGAATAGCTAGCTAGAGGTGCCCTCTTTTTCCTTTTTTTGTCAGTGGGTTGTCATTTTTGATTTTTAATTAATTCATTAATTAGTAGTTATTGATAATCTATTGGTATTGTGTGGAGTTGGATTAGGCTGGGCTGGGTTACTTAATAAAATAAAAATAAATAGTTCATAAATTGGTCAATGCTTGAATGAGAGAGAATAATTTTAATTTAATTTTTTAAGGTTTTGATGGACTAGGCTGGGCCTATGATCATGACTTGAAAATGCTAATAATATAAAATTATATCTATAAAAATTTATTCTTTAGCCTATTATCTTGATTGTAATATAATTTAATATTTACATAGTTACAAAATATAATTTTTCTTAATATACAATACGATAAATCAAAATTAATTTTTGAGTAACATCCTTTATTCATGAGAGGATGTCAAGTATAAGAATGAAAAGAATGAGTCTCAATCTAATGTTACTTACACCTTTTTCTTTTTTTTAAAGACAATTCTATTTTGATGGGTTTACTGTTAACTTCTTCTTCAAGGAGGCTCAGTAATTATAATCGAAAAGGAATACATCAACAGCTATGAGTGTTGAAATGAAATTCTATTGATATTACAAATACTCTATCTTCCAACTAAACAAAGACACCTACTTTATGGTGAACAATATCGTTCAATAATAAGCTAATAACTTACTAATATTTATTAGTTCATTATGCAATACAATTAGAATGTGAATAACAAATAACAAATAATTTGACTGTCGAAATGTATTGCTTGAAAGATGGTGATTTTTGTAGCTGCATTTTTGTGTCATGCAGCTACCTAATCATTTAATAGATTTTTGAATGTTTTTAAAACGCACACAAGAGTAAAACAAAAACCAAAAACCAAAAAGGAAAAAACAAAATTAATTTTACTTTCCCTTATTTGGATCCAACAATGGCAAGGGGACTAGTTTAGGTGATGCTAGACCGTGATATGGATTATGAACTACGTAATATATACATAATGACATCTCATAGCACTCTTTGTGTCATAAATATCACTAACTTGGAAAATGACATTGGGTGCTCAGTGATGATGCCAATAATGGCCGTTAGTTGAGGACCTCGTTTAGGCTCTAGACGAGGTGATGTTCCCTACAAAGATGGGAGAGAAAGGTACCGGAGTGGCATCAGCTAATGGTTCTCCAATGACTAAGTAAGGTTCTCAATATCTCTCAGAGAATCAGAATGTAATTCTATGTATTTTGTTGTGTGTACCTTTCTCTAGGAACTTGATGGCTTATTTATAGCCTTAGTATAGTTGTTGGGAGCCTCATTATGAGTGTAGCTGTTATGAGCCTCATTATGGCGGGAAATTATTGTGTACTCTTGGAGTACCATAAATACGTACTCCCTCCTCTCACATGAATGGTAGGTCCCATTAATAAAAGTCATAGTGGAACCCACCACTCATGTGAGAGAGAGAGTACGCATTTATAGTACTCCAGGAGTGCCTAATAATTTTCCCATTATGGCTCTCATGTTTTGAGTAACATAAGCTTAAATAGAGACTTAATTGGCTCATAATTGCTCTTTTTGACCATCATAGCTCGTTGGTTACAAAGTCATTTATTGTTGTGTAATCAATGCTATATGGTCAACCAATGATTGGACAATCCTCGATTTTTAGTACTCATTAGTTACATCACCTCGTCTAGAGTACTAATGCTCATATATTATTCGACTCGTCATTTAGGATAGGATTAACACTAGCATTTCTCTAATTTTTTTTTATATTGAAGAGATGTCCAAAATTACCATGGTGGTTGTTGATGCCCTACAGTGGTCGACCACCCGGAAAGATCAACCACTAGGCATGTTGTTTTGTCATGCTCAGCAAAATGCCAGTAGCTAACCCACACCTTACGTGGTTTGTATCAGAAAGGAAATGCATCCATTGCTGATCTTGATTGTCTTTGTTGTTCTGCTAGGTCATAATACACTCTATCAAGACATACTCGACGCTCATGGTTAACTATCCACAGGCTAATGTATACGATATAATAACTCCTAGGCAACGGGTTGAATAAGGAATCATAAACCTGCTTGAAAGGCCTTCTCATTAAACGTGACGTCCCTTTGGGCTAAAGAGCAAGCCCATTTCATCTAGGTAGTGAGAACAATGTCTTTAGTGCTCAGCCTTAGCTTGTCGTGATGGCGTGGAGGTGGGTTAGGTTGACTCAGAGGATGACTTGTCAAAATTGAAGACCATAAAGGTTATACTGAAACCACTAAGAAGCTTGTCAGAGGGTACCAATGGCCAATTTCCATCACCGTATAACATTTGACTAAGGTATTGGAGGGCACCAATGACTGTGTCGATTAAAGGGAAGGGAATAACTCTGCCCAAACACAACAGAAAGCACAATCTATTAAGAAAAATTGACCCAAAGGAGGACATTTATATCTGATAGGCTAAGAATGTATTGACCCCTTGTGATGAATTAACCAATTAATTTAGCCAAGTTAATTAATTAATTTAATTAATATGTAATACACGTGGTAGCATAAACAAATTACCAACTAAGTTAATATGTAGCGGAAAATAAAGTTGACACAGTGATTTATTTATGAATGGGAAAAACCTCAAAGGCAAAAACCCTACAGGGTGATTTTAAGGTCATCACTCCTGAGAATCCACTATTATTACAATAAGCAGTTATAAGTAAAGGAATCCCAGTACCTTATACCAACCTACAGTTGAACCCTTACCCCAATACACAATTAGACTTGTTCTGTAGTGACAATCTCTCCTTTTAATACACGGCTCATAGTATATGACTAATCAACCAATGCACAGATCCAAATATGTGACTAACCACTAACTTGAGAAGGATATTGGTTGCAAAGTTTTTCAATTTATCACACGATGAAGATCACGAAACTCCTTAGTTATAAAACTCTACGACGTATAAACGCAGCAGCTTCTTAAAGAGGAAGATGAACTAGGGCATATGTCTCTGGTCATAATATGCTTGTGAAAAACTTTTACATTAAGGTGCATCAGCTGTGACAACCCTTAAAATAATCCTTATATATATTTAAGGTTGTGAGAAAAGACAACCTAAACAAATATACACAGATTGGAGTGAAATCAGAACTAAAATTTGATTTTCATAAATTTTGATAGATAGGTTATCTATCGAGCAGTTGTAGAGCATTGGGCTTAAATAGCATTTTAAATCTCGATAGATGCTATTTGTCGAGTTTTAAAATTCAGCACTTTTTCACTTGTTTCTTGGACAGATTTGCATGGTTTTAACACTTAGACTTGAAACCTTATTCTTTTAAGTATTAAATATGTCCTAGATCTACCAAATTACAAGTAAAGTGTGTTTTGTCAAAAGATTAGCCAATTCTATTAAGGACATATTTTTATGTAATTGGCATATCCTTTGACAAAACACACTTTTCTTTTTAAAACCCTAGCCTCCTCCTACAGAAGAAAGAGTTCTTGCTGCGTTTCTTGTACGCCTTTGGGTTCTGTAATTAAGAAAAGTCTCTTGCACTAACATTGAAGATCTTATTGGTATTTCTATGTGATGCTACTGAAAACCAACTACAACAATCAAAGGGTTGCTGTGAAGTTAGTCATGTACTTGGATTCGTGCAAAAGAGTAAGCCACGTACTGGAATCCGCACATCAAATTGGTTAGTCACGTATTTGGATTTGTGCAAAGGAGTAAGACGTGTACTGGGATTCACACATCAAATTGGTTAGTCATGTACTAAGAGTCGTGCATTGAAAAAGAGAGATTGTCACTACAAAATAAGTCCAATTGGATATTGAGGTAAGGGTTCAACTGTAAGTTGGTATAAGGTACTGAGATTCCTTTACTTGTAACTGTTTGTTTTGATAATAGTGGATTCCAAGGAGTGGTGATCTTAAAATCACCCGGTGGGGTTTTTGCCGTATAGGTTTTCCCCATTCGTAAATAAATCACCGTGTCAATTTATTTTCCGTTACACTTAGTTTGATTGGTGATTTGTTTATGCTATCACGTATTTGCATGTTAATTTGATTAATTATTAAACTTGGCTAATTAATCAATTAATTCATCACAAGGGGTCAATACATTTTTGGCCTATCAAGTGGTATCAGAGCATGTACACTTTGATTCGTTTTTAATCTTTGCTGTGTGATCCATTGACCCCTGTTGTCATGAAAACTCTTGATTGTTTTGATTTGCATGATCTTATGTTCAATGATGATGATGATATTCAAGATGCCTATTGCAAGCTTTATAATTTTCATATGAAATCTCTTGAATATTCTACAAAATTAAAAGCTAAATTTAAAAAGGTCAAGCTTGAAAAAGATGATTTGATTGCAAAATTGGATGAAGGCAATAATTTGAATGAGAATTTTAAAAATCAAATTTCATCTCAGGTGGATAAAATTAAAAGTTTGGAAGAGTAACTAGTTGAATCTAAAACTGAAGTTGAAAAATTAACTAGTGTCAAACTTGTTGTTGAGCCTAACTCAAAAGAAAATGATTTTTATATTCCTCCATTTAAAAGGAATGATGAAGAGTTTTAGGCTAATATTGCTAGGATAGACAAAGGTAAAAATTCTGATGTTAACGTTGAAGGTTCTAAACCTATGTCTAAAACTCCTTATAGGAAGAATAAAAATTATAAATTTGTCCCCACTTGTCATCATTGTCATATTGTTGGTCATATTAGGCCAAATTGTCCTAAATTAAGGTCTTTGTCAACCTCTAAAGTTAGACCTCCTTCTAGGAAGCGTAGTATTTTGAAAACTACTCATGTTTGTCACCATTTTGGTGCTTCTGGTCACACTCATCCTAATTGTTTCAAATTGTTTCCTCATAAGCGAGTGTCCAATAGGTCTCATCCTTTCTCTAAAGGCTCTGTACCTATTCTTGGTGAGTTATTAAAATTTTTGAGCTTTTTAACTCAATTTTAGGGGAATTCTAATTCCTCTATGTCCTTTAATAGTCATACTAGGACACATGCCTTTTCATCTTCATGGCCAAAGACTCGTGCTATGCGGGTGATAAAGGATCCCAAGACTTAATTTTCTTTTTGTCTGTCCTATGCTTTAATTCTTTCTATTTAAGGTAGGACTCTCTTTGCTTGATTTCTTATCCGCTTTTGGAATCATACTTTCACGCATCTACACCCTTCTATCATGCCTTCATGCATATGCATCTTTCTTTCGTGCTTTCATGTTGTTTGTCTATATTTGTTTGGTTGTTTAGTCTTTATTTTGTTTGTTTTTCAAAATAAAAATTGAAAAATAAGAAAAATACAAAAACAGTGTGTGTTTGTATATATTGGTACTTGTGCACCTTGGATGGCCATTGAAACAAAATTTTCTAAACTTTGTATCTCTTGTAGCTTAGATGAGCATCTCTATGCACTACTAAGCAAATGAATTTTGTGGCTCGTGTTTGTGATGAGTAAGGTTAAGTGATCTTTTATACCTAACACTCGTGTCACTCTTTTTGACAGGAAGGACCAGAAAATCCTAAGAGAAAGACATAAATAACCATCTCACCACTGTTGCCCGCCAATCATAAAATGACATATGTATGGTTCGGCATAGTAAAAGTGCAATGTCAATGACATTTGTATACGTCAGTATAGCAAAAGTGCAATGTCAAAATCTTAACATCATTGGATATTTCTTTTCTCTCTCCTATATGCTCATGCATGGTTTGCTTAAAAAGAAAATATGCAAAGAAAATAAAAAGCAAAAAGAATAAAATGCTCTAAATATGATTGCAAGCATGTATACTAGGAGATGTGGGAGTTATAGGATGTACCTTGAAGGTGATAGTCCCCATCAAATAATTATGATTGTGTGTGAGTTAAAGCGATTTTCTCATATCTCAAATCATCATAACTAGTTGACACTTATGCAATCTTGCGATATTTTTCAAACACAACACGTAATATTCTTTGCTACTCTTGATATATGTGCAGGTACAATGTGATTTGGCCATCACAAGGTTTACATGTGTTAATATATGCTTACTAAACTGTCTTGACTTGTTTTTGAAATATTAAATTGGTTAGACTTGTTTAGTGTGTGTGTTTTTGGGATCTACGCGCTTAAAATTTTTCCTGTTGAGAGATGTTTTTGAGAGTTCAAAATATTGTTTGGATCCTTGGTTGTGTTACATGCTTGATTGCATTCATATATGTGTTTTTTCCTTCTTGAAAAACTGTTTTTAAGTGATCTCGACAGCTCCTCGACACCTCTTAACATCTAGATTATCTATTGAGCTCTTTAGTTGTTTTTTATCACAATCTCGACACCTCTCGATAGCTAGGTCGATCGATCAAGAAACTTTTTGTCTAGCCGATAGATCCTCGACAGATTCTCGATCCATTAAGGTTGGCTTCTTCTCGATAGATTCTCGACACCTCTCGATCAATCAAGATACCCTTGCATGCATTTCATTTTTTTTCTTCCTTTGTGTCCATAACATCTTGTTTTTCTTTTTCTTGTAGGTCTATGGTTCCTTGTTCTCCTCATTCCTTCTCTGTCAATTTTTTGTCTATCTCCGGTCAAGTCTTTTGGCTTTTTATGCCCTTTGACAATCATGTCAAAAAGGGGAAGAAATTTGAGAATTGAATGTCTTTCCTCAGGGGGAGTGATAGACTTAGGGGGAGAACTTCATGTTAAAGGGAAGAAAGTTTTTGACAACTAACTTAGGGGGAGAGTTAGTTTGATACACATTGATAGTGATATATTTTTTGTGTTGTGTATGTTTTGGTTGTGTAACCATTTACATACATCATGTGTTGTTTCTATATTTGATGATGATGTATGTGTTTCACTATATATCTCACATGTGTTATTTCTTTTTTCTCTTTATACACATGTTTCTTGTTTATTTAACTTGTCATTATTTTCCACATGGTACCTTGATGTGTTTTGTTTAGTGCCTTTCAGGAAAGACAAGTTAAAGCCAAGTCAAGATTCTGAACCTTCTTCTTGCAGCAACTTCCAAGGTTCAAATCTTTTAGACTAGGCTTATTTATTTTGTAATCTTGAGTAGAATGTATTCTAGGACATTCAATGTATTGTTGTGGTTTTGTTAGGGATTGCCAAAGGGGGAGATTGTTAGGGACATATTTTTATGTAATTGGCATATTTTTTTACAAATGTAATTGGCATATCTTTTGACAAAATACACTTTACTTGTATTTGGGTAAATCTAATTAGGTTCAAGATGATCATTACAAGTGGTTAAATTGAAGACATGAAAATTACTCAAGAACTGCTCAAGAAAAGTGCAATTTACAGGTCTCGATACCTCCTCGACAGAAGCTCGATTTGTCGAGATTCATTAAAGCTCGACAGATGTCTCGATCTATCGAGCTTATGGGATTTAGATTATAGCCAGCAACATTTTTATTCTTAAAAGCTATTTGTTTATGGGTTTTGTATAATCCTTATAGGACTAGGAAAACCCAAGGTTTGTGGGCTTGTATAATCCTTATTGGACTAGGAAAGCCCAAGGTTTGTGTAAACCTATTTGGAATAGAAAAGCCCATTAAGCTCTTATTTAAAGGAAGTGGAAAAAGAAAAACCCTAACCCTAGAAAGCTTCATATGGTTTTCTTTTTGAAACCCTAGCCTCCTTCTATAGAAGAAGGAGTTCTTGCTGTGTTTTTTATACGCCTTTGGATTCTATAACCAAGCAAAGTCTCTTGCACCAACATTGAAGATCTAATTGGTGTTTCTATGTGAAGTTGCTGAAAATCAACTACAACAATCAAAGGGTTGCTGTGGAGTTAGTCATGTACTTGAATTCGTGCAAAAGAGTAAGTCATGTACTGGGATCCGCGCATCAAATTGGTTAGTCATGTACTTGGATTCGTGCAAAGGAGTAAGACGCGTACTGGGATCCGTACATCAAATTGGTTAGTCACGTATTAGGAGTCGTGCATTGAAAAGGAGAGATTGTCACTACAGAACAAGTCTAATTGGGTATTGGGGTAAGGGTTCAACTGTATGTTGTTATAAGGTACTAGGATTCCTTTACTTGTAACCACTTGTTTTGATAATGGTGGATTCTTGAGAGTGGTGACCTTAAAATCACCCGGTGGGGTTTTTGCCATATAAGTTTTCTCCATTCGTAAACAAATCACCATGTGAATTTATTTTCCACTGCACTTAGTTTAATTGGTGATTTGTTTGTGCTACCACGTATTTGCTTGTTAATTTGGTTAATTAATAAACTTGGTTAATTAATCAATTAATTCATCACAAGCGGTCAATACATTTTTGGCCTATCAAATTCTAAATGACATATGTTCCTAACATGATTTTCATATGTCCTAACATTTTCCATAAAATAAAATGACCTAATAATGAAAAAAAATGGTAAATATACAATTTACACATGTTAGATGCCCAAAATTTATTATGGTCCTTTTAAGTTTAAATTTGTTCATTTTCATTTGGTATCTTTGCTCAAAAATCATTTTACTCGTTTAAGTTTGAAGTTGGTCATTTTAGTCCAGTAACTTTGCCCAAAAATCATTTAGTCCTTTAAGGACTTACTTAGTTATGTAATTTTGCTCAAAAATCACTCAAAATGACAAGTTAAAGGACTTAAATTGTTTTTGGGTAAGGTTGTTATTCTAAAATAATTTTGGGGTAAGGTTGTTGTACTAAAATAATTTTGGGGTAAAGTTATTGGACTAAAATGACTACTTTCAAACTTAAATGACTAAAATCATTTTTGGGCAATAGTTTTTTTAACTGACCTATATACAACTTGATGGGATAGCAAAAATTGTTCATCTCTAGTTCGTCCATAGGGGTTGTCCGTGAGCCAAAGGCCAAACATTCAGGAAGGTCGTCTATGGACGAAGGAGTCGTCCAGAGGCAAAGCGCATGGATGACCACATGACACTTGGGAAATTCTCACGGAATTCTGGAGTGGGAACCAAACCCGTATTCATTGCCACCAATCTCTCACAAATGCTTAACTTCCCTCAGCAATTGTAACTTCTATAGCCGTTGAGGAAGTTATGTTAGAATTGATTTATTTCCACAAATCCTTAGGAAGTTACTAAATCAATAACCGCTTCAAGGTTCTCTATATAAAGACCAGCCGATATCAAATCAAGGCAAGTTTTTTCTAACATTACTCCCTAGAAGTTGGAACTTAGTTTTTGAGAGAGAAACTGACTTATTCATCGGAGAGGACTTGGCCGGTTCACCCCGGTTGCCTTTTTGATAAGTGCATTCATCCTTGCAGGCCTTCGCTACAACCATAAGCCCATTGAAGTCGAAGCATTCAGCCTATTGATCCTGTGCAACATCACAACTGCACCAAAAAAACTTGATCCATTATGATAAAATAAAAAATTAATCTTAACCACTACCTTTAGGCACTCATCAACTATTAATAGCCTAGAATAGGTCGAATTACTTGAATTAAAACTTTTGCCAATCCAAGTCCAATCCAACCCAATATTTAAAAAATATTTATAACTCAATCGAACAAATCAACCACCAAAAATTCAACTTGAGGTATTGTTAGTTTGATTTCATTGGGTTGATGGGTTGCATGTGCATTTCTATTAGTATAAGTAAAATGGAGATTTATAATATTTAATTTTAACCCACTTGACTTGACCCTTTTTTTTTTTTTTTTTTTGAGAAACCAGCTAGAACTTTTTATTGGATCTTACCGACTAAAATCAGCTTGAACTACATTTGAAATGTTTGGTGGTACATCTTCCATCCAGATCCACTTTGAAGAGATTATGTGTCAAAATTTGAAGAGATTATGTGGAAGCTCTTGCAGCAAGACATCTCAAACTACATATGATATTGATATCACTACACCACAGTTTATAACATTATCAATTTATCATAGAGTAATGATACAGCCATAAACTATTTTACAACATTTTTACAAAATGTTGATGTAGCCAATCTCTTATTGGTTTTTATCTAGGCCCACCATTAATATTACTTTTTCATTTACCAATAATTACTTACCACATCAGCTATTTGTAAAAAATTTTATAAAATAGTTTGTATCTCTAGCATTATTCTTTATCATAATATCTTCTTCTCAAAAAAATTTATCATAATATCGATTAGTTATCCTTTTAATGGGGATGCACATTAATTGTGAACTTAATGCCCAACATTATTCACTCTATGTTCATAAGATATTCCAAAAATCCTCCTATGAAATAGTAAAATGTTAGATAAAACTTAGGACCTTCAGATTTATGGCACGTTCTTCAAATCCATTTGAATTTACCACCTAGATTCAGTTGTCCTCGAGAGGACTTATGAACAGTTGATAATGATATTGACTTAACTAATATGTTGAGCATTAGCCACCCACAATTTTTTGGACTACGACTTTATTATTGTTGTAAATATCAGTAATTGTCCCTTCAATTTCTAGGATGAATTCAAGGAAATTAAGATTATCAAAATATTCTACATGGACTAACATATATTCCCACCTTTTCTTAAACTGCTTGAATTATATCTCTTTTATAATTTCATCTTTTGAACTCTTTAATTCTTGTTGATCCGTCTCATATATCTCAATAATTTGATCTTTCTCTTCTATATATTTAAGATATATATGACATTGTACTCCGTAATTTGATTCCCTTCGATTCTTAGTCTTCTCTGTATCGTTCGTTGCATTCTTGGCCTTTCCTTGACTATGATCTTTCACAGTAATCATATTGTCGGAAAAGTGACAATCTTTTTTTTCTTTTTTTGGAAGAAGTCGGAAAAAGTGACAATCGGCTACAGATTCTTGCAAATAAAAATTTTAAAGTGAAACACTGAAACCATAGCATAAACAGTACATTACGCGGTTAGTCACATAGTACAGAGAAGCGAAGAGTTCAATGCGCAAATTAAGCAGTCTGTCACATAGTACATACATACAATTAAAGTTCAGGTTACTTTCTAAGATAGTGCGAATCAAGAAAACTAGAAATAATTGGGTAAATTTCCATGTTTATATATATGTCCTGGTCACAATTTTCAATTTTTGATGCCATAAACCGAGTGGTGGAAAAATATAGTAAGTTTATGCAAAAATGATAGGCAATTACTTATGATCTATTACATCATATTTATGGAAAAAATTTGTTATTTTAGAACACAAATCTTATGTGGAAATCGATTGTGTTTTTTTGAGATCAGCTTATAAGTCTAGTTTTTAACTTTTAATTTATATGTACAACTATTTAAAACTTTTTTTTCTCATTTTTTTAAGGTACAAATATATTTTAGTACACTTAAAAAAAAATTCAATAAAAACTAAGATAAACTGTTCCTAAATAGACATGCTGCAATATAGTATGAAGTTTTCGCAAGGAATAAATATGGTGTATTCGTAATTCTTTCAATAAAGTGTTTGATTCCTATGCCGTCAATATTGCCAAAATATGATATAAGGGGATTTCACTACTTTTAAGTGGAGTGAGTCTAGTGTTATAATAATTTTCACTATTTTTATTACAATTTGCTTACATAAGAGCATCCGTAGTAGCCGTTGTAAAAATTATGCCATTTTACCACACCAAAAGCCTACTTTATTATTTTACCACATCATTTTACAATATCTCATTTATCAGATGTTCTATATTTTTACCATTTCATTTAAATATTATTTTTTAATTCTTTTTAATTCTTATTTTATTCTTTCTTTATATTTGTTCCTAACGGTGATATTTGTTCCTACAACAATCATATTTTCAAATCTCATCAATTCTAACGGTAACATTTTCAAAGAATCCTCTTAATTCTGTCATATTTTGGCCAGTTTTTTTTTTTTTTTTTTTGAAACTGAAATTTCATTAAGCAAACACAGAATAGGTACATAGCAGAAAACAACACCCACCAACAGCAAGACAAAGCACCAACAGAGACCATAGACAGCCAAGCCAAAAGAACAGGAAAGAAAAGAACAAAATAAAACACTAGATCCCTTCCAGCCTACACAAGTTTGCTAGATTGTCAGGGACCACACCAATCCATTTGCATTCCTCTCCTGAATTTTTGGCCTGTTGAGCTAGCTCATGGGCTATTTTGTTGCTATTCCTGCAAATGTATCTAGCTTCTGCATAATTAAAGCCATTCATTCCTTGCAAAATGCCATGAATTAAATGACCTGCAATTCCCCATACATCTTTGTTGCAGATTGCTTGAACAGTTTGCATTGAATTTACAAGACTCACATTTGCATGACCCTTAATACATAGTTGAACAGATAGAGATTACAAAAAAGACAGACGAATGGTTAAAGGCCATTAAAATCAATGCTCTCTTCATTGTACACTACCCTTACTTCAAAAGACACAGAGTTTGAATTGGAATGTTTGCTCCTTCCAATATATACAATAGCAAAAAGGATTAACAAGTAAAGAAATTACCTGAAATTATTCACTTTCCCTAACCAAAGCAAAAAGTAAGAACAATTACAACTAAAAAAATGAATGATCAATACTACTTTCTTCACTGTACATAAAGCCGTAGTTCCATATGCAAAGATCAATAATTAAACAAAAAGCCTAACTTCCATTTAATTTGTAGCAAACACCCAATTTCTCTAAATTTTAGCTCTCCCTTTTGAATTCTGTCTTCTGTAAATAACAAGGAAAATAGTAAAGAATTCAAGACTGGGTTTTTATTGAGCAAATCCTAAAAGCACTTTCCTTTCCTTTATTTCTTACTTCTTACAAACAAAAATGCTTCTCTAAATCAACAATTACTATATTCTTCCTTAAACAGCTTGATTAAACCATGTTTTTCATCGAAAACTTTTCTGCGTATTTTCCCATAGAGGCAAACAGAGCTTTTATCAAAAGAACAAAAATCTTTCATCACAGCAAAGCAGAAAGTCAAGAGAGAAGACAGTGGAGACAATAGCAGCAAGAAAGTCGAACACAGGGGAAGTAACTCTTTCATCACAGCAAGCATATAATCTGACCTTTACACGGTACACTTGTACATACACAGCAACTTTACTATACATGGTTACAAATCTCACACACACCATCCCACAAATTAATTAAAACCCAGATGATAAGATTAAAAACCCACATCAAAAATAGTATTTAATTTAAAAATACTAAGCCAATTAGTGGTAAAGGTTCAAGCTTTCAAATTTAGTAACGAAAAAAAGCAAGCACAAAAATACAACCTTGACGGAGAACGAATCGATGAAACCAACTTGGCTCACGGTGAATTGATGAAACCTTCAGAGATAGAACAGCGAATCGACGCTCTGAGAACGACGAACAACGAATCGGCGACTCAAGATAGAACAGAGAGGAGATACCCACAACCCAGAGACCCACACCGATCACAATCCGAAGTCAGAAACCCACAATCCAAAGTCACAAACCCACAACCCGATAGGCGACTCTGAGATAGAACAGAGAGGAGAGAGCGAACAAAAATGGGAAAAAAAAATCGGTGAAGGGACAAATTAGATCAGTGATGGTAGAGAGGAAATCGGTGGTGGCTCATATTCATGAATGGGAAGAAAATAGAGCAAAAGGGGAAAGGAAAGAAGAAAGAGTGTGGGAGAGTGGAGATGGAGGCACATATGTAGATCGGGCTGAAGGAGAAGAGCAAAGAGATATGTGAGAGAATGGAGATAGAGGCGGTGAGGAATTGCTGAAGGAGAAGATGAAAGAGATATGAGAGAGAGAAAGAGGAATAAACAAAGAAGAAATAATATACCACACGCGTTCTGTACCGTGGCAAATTTGTCACAGTACTGTTCAATGTTGCAAAAAATATAACATATCCCACGTCTGATAAATGGGCTCAAAGTGGGTTTGGTGTGGGATATGTGCCAAATATTTAGCATTTGGCACATATCCCAGATCTACTGTAGGTGCTCTAACAAATGATAAGTGGTGAAAATAAAATGATAAATTTATGTGGGTCTATAATTCCATTACTCAGAATCATCATGCGGCAAAGTTACGAAATTAATGGTAGTACTTGACCTACTCTTTTTAGTGTTTCATACGTGGACCCAAGCAGCTTTCGTATCGGTGGCCAGATTTGATAGGTCATAGGGTACCTAATAAACTTTTTGACCTCAGGTAAGCCAGTTAATAAGTTTGCCTCTTTGCCAGCTGGAAGAGCTGACTATCTAGTTTATTACTTCAACCCAAAAGCAAATAGTAATTTCAAAGCGCACACGGCACTCCGTCTCACCAAATTTCCAAAATTGTTCCTTCGTATGAACCTTCATTTGACATTTCAACCACCTTGTTAATTTCTCTCTCTTAAAAAAGAAGAGAATAAAAAAATATTCCAACTTGGAAAACGTAGCCAACTCGACTGCTATAAAGGGCCAAGGAAGTTACACTCTCTCAACGGCTCAACCAAACATTATATTCTTAGTGCGATTATTCAGCCCTGTCCCAACTCCAAAAGACAAAAGTTCTAACGCAAGCAATTACGACTGCCCAAGGACCCATTTGATTTGTTCCTATAAACTATAAAGCTGTTCCCATCTTCTTCATACATATTATCGTATATCAATTAGCTAGCTGCATTTCAAAAAAGAAAGGGAAATGGTGAGCAAAAATCAACAGAACTTGTTGTCAAAGATGGCAACTGGCAATGGTCATGGTGAAAATTCTCCAAACTTTGATGGATGGAAGGCTTTTGAGGATGATCCATTTCATCCTACTGATAATCCTCACGGGGTTATCCAAATGGGCCTAGCAGAAAATCAGGTAACTAAAATTTATAACTTTCTTAGTGTGCATTTTATTAATTTGAAGTACACTAGTCACAGAGTTTAGTTGCATTACATATATATGTATTCATGGTTTTTATGTCTTGTTCAATTTGCAGCTTTCTTTTGATTTGGTTGAAGAGTGGCTAATGAAAAACCCAGAAGCCTCCATTTGCACACTTGAAGGAGTAAATTACTTCAGAGACATAGCTATCTTTCAGGATTATCATGGCTTGACAAAGTTCAGAAATGTAACATACTAATCTCATATATATAGTTCCTCATACTCTATTATCCATTTCATGTCTCACACACATAAAAGATTAATTAATGAAGTTTCTTATGTATATTCCACAGGCTGTGGCCAATTTTATGGAGAAAGTAAGAGGAAATTGAGTGAGATTCGACCCAGACCGCATTGTTATGAGTGGAGGAGCAACCGGAGCTCATGAGATTACTGTCTTTTGTTTGGCTGACCCTGGGGATGCATTTCTAGTACCTACTCCTTATTATCCAAGGTAATATAATCGATACCTCTTCTTCCATTTCAATTTTCTACTTTTTTATGCTTCATAAATTTCAATGAAAATTAAGTTAAAAAATGATGTAATAATGTAGGTTAGACCTTAGAGGCATATTGGGGTGGTATTTGACTTGGCTTTTTAGCTGTTTTTTCACTCATATACATAATGATTCTTGAAAGAGAGATTCATTATTAAATCTACTTTGATCATGATATACTATTATGGAGAATTCACTTTAAAAAAGATTGATTTAGTCCATGACACTGCTTGACTGCCGAGAATGATTTCTCTAATGTCAACACCCCAAGCTCTTAATTCTAAGTTTTCAACATCAGTGCCGTAACCACAGGTACCAACTAACAAAATTACTGGCGGGGGCATCAGTTAATACAAACCAATTTATTACACTTGGAAGAAAGAAGTTTTCAAGTAAAAGGATTCTTTAATATAAAAAACTAAAATCCATATCTTGAGTCTTGAGAAAATTGGAAAAAAATAGTCTAGGAAAATGAGGCCCATTTTCCTCAAAGACCAGCCCTTATTCCCATTTGGGAGTCAATTACCAATTTTCGATCAGTCCAAGATAAGAACACGCAGTTGACTGCCCTCTGGCTTGAGGTCAGAAGGTTAAGAATTTTATTTATTTTCTCTTTTTTTCAAATTCCATTTTAACATATGAATGTTACTGTCAAATCATTTAGGAAAGCAATTAATTATGCTCTGATGGTTACATGGTTTATTACATCATAAAGAAGGTGGAACCCAATTAATTATGTGATTTCCCATGGCCTTAAAATGATGAAAAGTACTTGTATTTTTTCATAGATTTTTTTGCAAGACCTCTAGCAATATTCAAAACATTATCTCAAAATCTTGCTTTATCATTGCAGTTTTGATAGAGATTTGAGATGGAGAACAGGAGCACAACTTGTTCCAGTTGTATGTGAACGCTCTAACGACTTCAAGGTGACAAGAGAAGCATTGGAAGCTGCCTATAATAGTGCTCAAGAGGCCAATTTTCTGCTAGGCCCATTTGGATAACCCCATGAGGATTATCAGTAGGATGAAATGGATTATCCTCAAAAGCCTTCCATCCATCAAAATATGGAGAATTTTCACCATGACCATTGCCAGTTGCCATCTTTGACAACAAGTTCTGTTGATTTTTGTTCACCATTTCCCTTTCTTTTTTGAAATGCAGCTAGCTAATTGATATACGATAATATGTATGAAGAAGATGGGAACAGCTTTATAGTTTATAGGAACAAATCAAATGGGTCCTTGGGCAGTCGTAATTGCTTGCGTTAGAACTTTTGGTGTTGGGACAGGGCTGAATAAACGCACTAAGTATATAATGTTTGTTTGGTTGAGTCGTTGAGAAGGTGTAACTTCCAGGTCTTATTATGTAGTTGTGTAGCAGTCGAGTTGTATCATAAATTAAAATTAAATGGTTGCTAATCATCTGCTTGCTTAAATGTGTTTTATTTTTCATGCTCAAATTTTATTTTTTATTATTTTCCTTTTATTAGTAGGCTAATGAACTATTACTTACTGTTTATTTTTATATGTAATTAAAAATTTTAAAATGTATAATAAAAAAAATTCTTAAAGAGGTAATTGGTAATTATTTCCCTTTTAATTAATTTTTTAATTAGTAATTGGTCGGGCTTGAATGAGTGAGAATAATTTTAATTTGACTTTTTAAGATTTTTTTTTTTTTTTTTTGAGAAACCACCCCAAGAATAGGGGGGAGCAATTCATTTAAGGAAAATCAGAACAATATACAACATATAAGTCCGGAGGAACATCCTCCATCCAGACTTGATAATCAGAAAAATTACAAGCCATACGAGCCAAACCATGCGCAACTCTATTCCCTTGTCTGCGAGTGTGGCAGAAAGACACCTGTTGAAAGGATTTGGATAGAAGATTAATGTCATTCAGAATGTGACCAAAGCTTAAGGACATAAGTTCTCCCTTAATGATGGCTTTAATGATGATCTCCGAGTCACCTTCAAAGATAACCTTGGAAAAATTCAGATCCTTTGCCAGGCAGATTGCACTGCGCGCTGCCAACACTTCCACTGTCTCTACCGAAGTAGGCAGGGGAATAGAATGTGTATAGGCAGCCATAACTAGACCTTGGTCGTTCCGGATAATGGCTCCCAAACCAGCAAGGCCTTTGGATGAGAAAGTGGCACCGTCGAAGTTAACCTTCATCCAACCCGGAGGAGGAGGAGACCATTTAGCTGGTTTGAATGTGGGAGGAGCACGGTGGGGAGTGGAGGAAGCAAGCTGGAATTCCTGGAGGTTTTCAAGGGCCGTGGAGTTGATTTTCTCGATTGGAAGAACCTGGTCACCCACACGGATCTGATTCCTTCGCGCCCAAATTAGCGCTGCTGTCATGGCAAATAGGTCCGAGAGGTTATTATGATCTTGGGTTAGCTGAATGACATCCAGCAAAGAAGAGCAATTCACGGCAAGCTTTGATAACCATCTAAAATGGACCTGCCACACCGGATACAGACAGGAGCATGACCAAAGAGCATGGAAAGATGTTTCTTTTTCAAGCAAGCAGTGAGGGCAGGAGTCATCAGTCAGGATTTTCCTTTTCCTAAGGTTCACTCTGGTGGGAAGGGCCTCCGTACCAGCTCTCCATAGGAGATTTTTAACTCTATTTGGAATTTTGAGGTTCCAAATACCTCTCCAAACTTTTTTAGACAGCGACAAGTCAGAGGAAGATGGCTCATCATTCAATTCACACTCCAGTAGCAATTTATACCCGGATTTGACAGAGTAAAGCCCGTTAGAGTTCCTTGGCCAAAATAGCACATCCTCACAGCTATCTAGGCTTAGAGGGATGGCTTTGATCAGAGAGACTTCATGAGGCAAGAAGGAGGAGTCAATCACACATTCACGCCAGCAGCAATTATCATGATCAATCAAAACAGAAACTTTAGCATCATAACCAAGAGGGCTATTGGAGGAGATTACCTTTTGAGGCCGAGGGGTAGGAAGCCATACATCATGGAAAATATGAATAGAGTCTCCATTGCCCACTCTCCATTGAAGGCCTTTTTTAATTACATCCCTCCCCTTCAAGATACTTTTCCAGGCAAAGGAACCATTGCCTTCTTTGGCCTCAAGAATGGAACCGTTGGGGAAGAACTTTGTTTTACAATATTATGACCATGACCATGAAATGCTAATAATATAATATTATATCTTTTACAATTTATTCTTCAACCTATTATCTTGATTGTAATATAATTTATTATTTATATAGTTACAAAATATTACTTTTCATAATATATTATACAATAAAAATTTTTAATTTTTGAGTAACATCTTTTATTTACGAGAGGACGTTAAGAAGAAGAATGAGTCTCAATCTAATGTTACTCACACCATTTTTTTAAGAATCTTTCTATTTTATTAGTAACTTCTTCTTCAAGATAGTTTAGAATTTCTACAGAAAGCTCACTTGACATGTTTTGTAGAACTACATCTAACAGAAATGAAGTTCAAATTGTAGATATACTATCTTTCACCTAAACAAAATCACTCTTTTAATGGTGAACAAAACCTTTTAAAAATAAGTTAACAACTTACTAATATTTTATTAGATCATTATGCAATACAATTAGAGAGTAAAGAACAAATAACATATATTTTGGGTTGATGCTAAATTTATAATCAATTCTGCTCATTTTTGTGATGTATTTATTTATAATACAACATTTGGCATCAAAAACAATTGTTGGGCCTTGAAATGTTTCCTTAAAAGATAGTGATTTTTGTGGCTGCATTTTTGTGTTATGCAGCCACATAATTATTTAAGTAGATTTTTTAAAGTTTTTAAAATTCGCACAAGAGTAAAGCAAAAAACAAAATTTATTTTATTTTCCCCTACCAGAATCCAACAATGGCGAAGGCACTAGTTAAGGTAATGCTAGACAGTAGTATGAATTATGAACTTTGCATATTAGAATTATTTTCAAATATAATATTTAAATAAAAGTATCATAAATATAAACATAAACGTTTTTTGTTTTGAGAAAGAAGATAACATAAACATAAACAAGAGCATATATATATATATATATATATATATATATTTTTTTTTTTTAATTTTGTATCAACAAACATACTTTTTTATATTCAAATATAAACATGAAAAATATATGAGAAATTATTTTATCAATATATGAATTAAATATGGACCAATTTTTAACTATAAGTGGAAGAGAAACTTTAGTCTTTATGCTCTAAAAACTTTAAAGTCATCTCTCCAATTATAATGAACTATAATTTTAAGGAAAAAATAAAAAATAAAATAAAAAATCTGTGTTATACTTACTAGGGCCACGAGATTTGCAAAATGCTATTATTTTTGTTATTATATATTATTCAATTTACGTCGAGATTAATGATTCTCCTATAGATCAAGTGAAATTAACCTAATAATTAATGATTCAACTCCCATTAAAAAAAAAAATGATTCAACAATACTTCATTTTCCTTTTCATTTACCCACTCACTTGTGTCCATGGTAGCATTTGTACATTTAGTGGGAAAAGAATTGACCAACCTTCCTAATAAATGGTTCATAATTCCATTATAGGATTTTAGGTCTCATTATTGGATTTTAAGTACTCTACCAATCATTAGGTATACATACAGAATGGCATCTTGTAGCACTCTTGTATCATAACTATCTGTAACTTGGAAAATGGCGTTGGATGCTTAGGATAGGATCAACGCTAGCGTTTCTCTAAATTTTTCATATTGAAGGGATGTCCAAAATGACCATGGTGGTTTGTGCAAAATAATATGTAATTTGACTTAATATCGTAAATTTCATTAGTAAATGTGTTAGGGTTATATTTTGTGTAATTGGCTAATCCTTTAACAAAATACAATTTACTTGTATTTGGGTAGATCTAAGATAGGTTTAGTGCTTCAAGAAACATGTTGTTCAAGTCAAGTATTAAAGACATGAAGATTGGTCCAAGAAACAAGTGAAGAAAAGCTATTCATTAAGTCTCGACAAATAGCTTGATAGAAGCCTGCTATGGAGACTTAATGTTAAGCTTAGATAGTTCGACAACAGCTCGATCTATTAAGAATTATGATTTTAGAATTTCCAGATTTGAGATTTCGCCCAACCTTACATATTTGTTTTGGATTTCTTTTCTCACAACCCTAGACATATAAAAGGTTTATTTTAAAAGCCGTCACACACGGATATAGAGACCAAGAGACTTAGAGCTTGTTTGGATCACCATGATGAGTGATATTACTTAGTTTTCATCATTGAGTTTCCAAAACGCATGGGTCCCACCAAAAATATCTTGTTTGGCTTAGTTTTTGGGTGATGTTTCCATCACTCAAAACTCAAAATTTTGAGTGATGGATGATGAAAACTGAAAACAGAATTTTAGTATTTTCAGTTTCTGAAATATGAGTTATGGTGGCAAAAAGTGAGTTATGTGACTAAATTATGTGACCAAACAATAATTTTGGAGTTTTTGAGATAAAGTGAGGTTTGGGTTATGAATTATGGGTTTTGAGTTTGAGTTATGAGTTATGAGTATTGAGCTATAAAAACTGAGTCATGACCAAATCAAATTAGCCCTTATTTTCTCTATGAGAAGCTACTGCGTTTGTATGCCATAGGGTTTTGTAATCGAATGCTTCCAGATCTTTATTTTTGATGAAGTGAAGAATTTTGTAGCCAACAACATCTGTTCAAGTTGCTAGAGTTAGTCACATACTTGGGATCCGTGTAAAAGGTTAGTCATAAATTGGAGGTTTGTGCATCAAGAGGAAAGAATGCAACTATAAGATCAAGTCCAATTGGGTATTGGAGCGAACGTTCAAATATAGGTTGGTATTTCGAGATAGGCCAAAGGTAGTTGGTAAGATTCCTTATACTTGTAATTGCTTGATTGTTGATTAATAGATTTTTAGGAATAGTGACCTTAAAATCACCCGGTGAGGTTTTTGCCTTGCAAGGTTTTCTCCATTTGTCAACAAATCACTGTGTTGATTATTTTCCACTGCAAATTAGTTTATTTGGTGATTTGTTGGTGCCTTTACAATTTGCATGTAATTTGACATAATTAAACACCTTAGATAATTGATTTAATTAACCGGGGTCAAACTATCTTAACTTGACAAAATGTTTCTTTTCCTACTTCACAAATGAAAATTTTAATACAAAATAATTCTTATCACAAATAAAACTCCATAGTTACTAAGCATTTGGTCCTTAAATGTATTTTTCTTTTCACATTAAAATTTGATTTTTTTAAAAAAAAATTAGTAGTCTTATGAACTATTACTTACTATTTATTTTTATATATAATGAAAAATTTGAAAGTGTTGCAGGTATATAAAATTTTGAATTATTTTTTGATCATATTACTTAAATAAAAATAGCGTTAACACAAATAAAAATGATAGGCCAAAAATGTTTTGACCCCTTGTGATAAATTAACCAATTAATTAGTCGAGTGAATTAATTAAGTTAATCAACATGCAATACGCGTGGTAGCACAAACAAATCATCAAATAACTAAATGCAACAAAAAAAAAAAAAAAAATTTGACATGGTGATTTGTTTATGAATGGGAAAAACCTCAAAGGCAAAAACCCCACCAGGTGAATTTAAGGTCACCACTCCTGATAATCCACTATTATTACAATAAGCGGTTACAAATAAAGGAATCCCAGTACTTATACAAACCTACAGTTAAACTCTTATCCCAATACATAATTGGACTTATTCTGTAATGACAATCTCTCTTTTTCAATGCACGGCTCTCAGTACGTAACTAACCAATCAATGCACGGATCCAAGTACGTAACTAACACACCAACTTGAGAAGGATGTTAGCTACAAAGTTCTTCAGTTCATCCACACGATGAAGATCAAAAAACTCCTTGGTCACAAAACCCTATGACATACAAGTGCAATAGCTTCTTCAAGAAAAAGATGAACTAGGGCATATGTTTCTGGTCACAATATGCTTGAATAATACCTTTGCATCAAGTTGTATCAAGTGTGACGGCCCTTAAAATAATCTTTATATATGTCTAGAGTTATGAGAAAAGAAACCCTATACAAATATACATAGATATGCGTGAAATCAAGTTTGAAAAACTGATTTTCATAATTCTTGATAGATACAATTGTCGAGCTTATCTGTTGAGCTTTACATTTTAAATCTCGATAGATACATCTGTTGAGCTATCTGTCGAGTTTTAAAACACAACACTTCTTCACTTGATTCTTGGACAAATTTGCATGGCTTCAATACTTGGACTTGAACTCTTATTCTTTGAAGTATTAAATATATCCTAAATCTACCCAATTATAAGTAAAGTGCGTTTTGTCAAAAGATTAGCCAATTCTAAATGACATATGTTCTTAACATGATCCACATATATCCTAACAAAAAAGAATATATGTTTTTGACTCTTTTTACCACTTTACGTATATTTTTTTTTTTTAATTCAAATTTAAGCATGAGAATATGAAAATTATTCTGTCCACATTTGAGTTACATAGGCTATTTACAAATTAGTTTTTGCTATAAATGTAATTATGTAAAAGATGCTTAAGGTTTTAGAGTTTTTAAGCTTTGAGAAATTTTAAGTGTCTCTCCTAATAATACTAGAACTATCATTCATGAAAACTAAATATTGTCTCAACTAATCTTGTATGTATGTATTTTGAATTTCTATTAAGTTGTGAATTAATACATAATTTTTTTTCCTCAAACAAAAATTCCTAGTTTTGTCCCTTATATTTTATGCTTTAGACGAGGGCATGGAAGCTCCTAACCTTATGATCGGCAAAAGCTATAAGAACATATATATATATATATATATATATATATATATATATATAGAAATAAACAAAGCAAAGTGGACAACCGACACACACAAAAAAGGGGGGAGGGGGTGCTATGTGATACCCTCCACCTCCCAAGGAAACCTCTTTTAATCATCTCCTCGCATAAAGGAGAAACCCTCAGTTGGCATGTTGTTTTGTCATGCTCGGCGAAATGCCAGTAGCCAACCCACACCTCACGTGGCTTGTAGCAAAAAGGAAATGCATCCATTGTGACTTGTGAGCTAATCTTGATTGTCTTTGTTGTTCTGCTAGATCACAATACACTCTATCAGGACATACTAGACGTTCATGGCTAACGTACACGACCTGCCTTTGGGCCAAAGAGCAAGCCCTTTTCATCTAGGCAGTGTCAGAACCATGTCAGTCAAGGATTTGATAACGATGCATGATCTTGATTGGGCCTTTGTTTAAGAGATGGCTGATGAGGCCATGTATAATCTCTAGCGCTCAGCCTTAGCTTGTCGTGACGGCACAGAGGTGGGGTAGGTTGGCTCAGAGGATGACTCGTCACAATTGAAGACCTTAAAGGTTATGCAGAGTGTACTAATGGCCAATTTCCATCACCATACTACTAAGGTATTGAAGGGCACCAACCACCATGTCTACTAAAGGAAATAACTCTGCCCAAACACGACAGAAAGCACAATCTAATAAGAAAAATTGACCCGAAGGAGGACATTTATAGTTATTCTCCATAAAATAATACAACCTAATGAAAAAATTAGTAAAAAATACAATTAACACCTACTAACTTTGCCCAAAAATTATTATGTTCATACTTAATATTTTAAAATACACTTCAAATAAAAATTTTGTACAATGAATTTTAATTTTGAAATGGAGAATAATTCTTTAAACTTGCCCTTAAATGAAAGACACGTTAGTACATAAAATTTTTAATATTAAACAAATTTTGGTCAATCTACTGTTAAGCGGGAAATTTTTTTTTTCCTTCAAGTTTTGGGTGGAGTATAATTTCCCCAAAGGAGAGTGTTATTATCCTACATTAATTTAGTCATTTAAATTTGAAGTTGGTCATTTTAGTTTAGTAACTTTGCCCAAAAATCACTCAAAATGACAAGTTAACGGACTTAAATGATTTTTGAATAAAGTTATTGTGCTAAAGGATAATAACTTTTTCTTGGATGATTTGATAGTTGGAGTAAAGTTAAACCTTCAAGGTTTGTGTGGGAATCTTGGATGTACTGATTTTTAGCCTTTGGCTTTTATACAGCATCCTTGGAATCCCATATCGAAGAGAACTTCCCTCACTTTCTACCTTATAAGTTGTGAAACGAAGGAGTAGTGTACCATCAGTTTAAAAAAATTGATGGTACACTACTCCTTCGCTTCAGAGTTTATAAGGCAGAAAGTGAGGGAAGTTCTCTTCAATGTGGGACTCCGAGGATGCTGTGTAAAAGCCAAAGGCTAAAAATCAGTACATCCAAGGTTTCCACAATAAAAGGAAGCATAACTGATAGTACACTACTCCTTCGTTTCAGAGCTTATAAGGCAGAAAGTAGGGGAAGTTCTCTTTGATGTGGGACTCCGAGGATGCTGTGTAAAAGCCAAAGGCTAAAAATCAGTACATCCAAGGTTCCCACGATAAAAGGAAGCATAACTAATGGTACACTACTCCTTCGCTTCAAAGCTTATAAGGCAGAAAGTGGAGAAAGTTCTCTTCGATGTAAGACTCCGAGGATGCTGTGTAAAAGCCAAAGGCTAAAAATCAGTACATCCAAGGTTCCCACAGTTTGCATTACAAATATTATGAGATGTTAATTAAGTTACAATTTACAAGACTATTGCTAAAATTTTAAATTACTTTAAATTTATAAAATTATAATTAATCCTTGAAAAGGCTCTATTAAGAAAATACTCATACAGCTATATATCTGTTTTTCAGTCCAAACTCAAAAGATGATATTTTCACCCCCTCTTCCTTTATCCCAGATACAGCCAAATATAGAGTTTCTCTCTCTCTCTAGTAATTTAACAATCTGATATTCTCTCTATACATTCTTGTGATTCACAAGTATGAACCCACTTTACATATTAAAAATATCTTCTTTTCAATTCTATCTCTTCATCAAAATGTACTCTTTCTTTTTTGACTTTGACCAATATTGCTCATGAATTCTCTTATAATTAATGCATATATAATAAGGCCAGGAACTTTTGGAGTGTACAACTGTTTCTTCAGCTTTGGTTCTAGTCGAGTCCACAAAAAATGGACCTTAATGATCTTAACAAGGTTTGGGAAATCAAACCTCTGAAGAAAATTGGGGAGGATGAACCGAGATTGATGCTTGAACGAGTTGCCAAACAAGTTCAACCAATCATGCGCAAACGTAAATGGAAAGTCAATATCCTTTCTGAGTTCTGGTACTCTCAGCTTTTTTCTCACCCTTAACCACTACAAAAAAAGAGGGCTATAGCTGCATTTGCAAAACGCAGCTATAGCCTATAAAAAAATGCAGCTATAGCCTATAGCTGTGTTTTTATAGCTGCGTTTCCAAACACAGCCTATGCAGCGAGGCTATAGCCCCCTGCAGGGACCTAGAGCTGCGTTTCTAAAAACGCAGCCCAAACCGGGTCTATAGCTGCGTTTTCTACACCCTATGGCTGCGTTTTTACACAACCCGTAAGTTGAGACCTATAGCTGCGTTTTTATAAAAAAACGCGGCTATAGACCTGCTTTGGGCTGCGTTTTAAAAACACGGCTACAGCCCCCCATAATTTTTGCCTATAGCTGCGTTTTTTTGTAGAAAACGCAGCTATAGTTTTTTTTTCCAGCCCAATCCCAATATTGCCTAATCACAATACTTTCATTGCCATTTTTTGCTCCTCAGTATCATCTTCCTTTGCAAACATAACTCATTTTATAAACAATGAGTCACAAACATTATTGTCCTCATTCTGAATTTAAATTCCAAAGAAAATAAAACATCAACTGAGCTCGAGTTAGAGTTAGGAGTGTGGTGTGTGTGTGTGTGTGTGTATGGTGCTCCAGGTAGGTATCCACGGCTGAAGTTGTTTTTGTCATTTCCACTTTAACAAAATCTCTCCTATGTTTTTTCTTAAGTTAATTGGAAGTTTGGTGATCCCTATTATGATCAGACCCAATAACAATAATTTATACGTTATAACATTAAATAAAATGCATCACATACTAACCAGACCATACTCATTAAAACCCATCAACCATCACATACTCAAACTTCAATAATAATAACAAAAAATCCTATAAAAAAATAATAATAACAAAAAAAAAATATTAAAACCAATCAAGATTGAATTATTGAAGACACAATTTTACCAAGATTGTTGACAGTCAGACAAGGTAGGACTAAGGATTTACCAAGATACTATCTGTGAAAAGCAAAAATATTCAGTTTCAAAAAGGAAGGCACTAACTTTATCATCTAAAAAGGCTTTAAAAATAAAGGTGTGAATTTCACTTTATCATCTCCTATTGTATTTTAAGTTATCAAGACATAAGAGCTATTAGAGAAGGGAACAGTGTCAATTCATCATCAATCAGATATAATTCCTACAAATCAACACCTAGGTTTGCTTAAAATCAGCACCAAGCCCTATAGAAACCTAGGAATCAACACCTAGGATTGGTTGGAGTCAACACAAAGCCATTGGAAAAAGTTTCATTATCAACAGATTTATCAAAAAAATATTTTCATTATCAATAGGGGCCATCCCTATCTTTAAGCATATTTCTTCATTTTAAATCCTATTTTTCCTTGTACTTTCACTTATCCTTCTTAATATTCTCATTTCAACTAGACATTTCCAAAAGAATATATCTTTAAAAATTAGAGAAACAATTGTTACAACTATTAGTAACAAATTCATAAATAATGGTTAAACAGGTGAACTACCACAAAGAAATGGCTGGACTAGATAGATTCCTTCAACCAATTGTAGTTGGACTAGAGAAACCAGGAGGGAATAGGCATGGGCACTGATACTTTATAATGCAGACCAAGAAAAAGAATTTAGCATTTAAAAAAGAATAATGTACCCCTGACATTTTACTTTTCAGAATAATAATTTAAATCAATAGAGTTGTAAATCTTCAGAAAGCTGATCAATAGAAGTGTTTGCATCCACATCGAAGTGTTTGCATCCACATCAAACACTCCCTCAGTTCCACCATATTCATTAAGGACAACAGCCATGTGAACTTTCCTGATTTGGAACTCTCTAAGAAGATTCCAGACTGACATTGAATCTGCAAAACCAATAAATATGATATAATACACTAAAACTTTATAGCTTAGACACACACACATCAAAATAATGTTGACAGTCTGTTAAAATTGTGGTGCACACCAATAAATACTAATAACTGAATTAAACTAACTGAAATGAAGAGTCACACAACTGTCAACTAAGCAGAATATTAATGCAAAATTTTGACCCATGGAACAGGACAGTCAAAAGTTTGATCAACAAATCAGACAATTCATGCAAAATGTAAAAGAATGGAAATTCAAATGACGTAGCAACTATTTGGTTGATTTTTAAGATGTTTTCATTAGAGGGTGTGCAATCCTTGGCTGTTGAGTACAAGTTCTAGCCAACGCTAAAGGGTTCCCCACCCCCAAAAAATAAAATAAAAATTGAGGCTTATTTGAGTCAATTAACTTTTGGATAAGTTGGCATCTATAGCATAAAATTCCAAAGAGGTGGCACCGCCCTATTGCACCAAAAGATCTGAAAGAAGTAGGGAAACACCTTAAAGTATTTGAGTAAGATAAATAAAACATCTTTCTTTTCAAGTTTGTGTTGGTTAAACTTTGGGGGAAAGTTACATGTTCTACCTAATTCACCAAAAAAATAAAAGTAAAAAAAGACTGGTGGATTTTTTTATTGATCTTGAGTTTGTTGATAATTTTTGAAGACCCCAACTATGTATAAAAATCAGTTGTTTGCCTTAAGCGTAACTAATTTAAGAATTCAATAAAAACAATCATCAAGAGCGGATGCCATATATTAAAACTATCTCTTTAAAAAAAAAATCAACAAATCCATGCCTCATTGCTCAACCACCTTGACTCTAGTCAAAGCACTTGATAAGCTTGGTGACAATATTATCCCACACAATGCATTGCCATAGCATGTTGTTTATGTTTATACTTAAACAGAATTTTGAGGTGCTCTAATATTTTTTGTAGTGTTTTGATGGTCTTCTATTGAGATTTGCTTATGCTATTGTTTTATTGACCAAGAATATCATGTCATATAAGGCTGCTATCCACCTTTATTCAGTTTTTTTTCACTATACTGAGCATATGATTCTCACCCCAAGTTGACATAAAAATTAGAGCTTACCAGGCACAAAGTATGCAGGTTTGTGAGCCATATCTCCAACAGTAGTACATATAGACCATGCTGTAACACACAAACACGATATCGAAAAAAGAATTTGAGACACTCTAATAAGGAATTGATGATGCACCTAAAATAATACATATAAAACTTGGTTATCATACTTCTCTTATTAGTACAAATGAAAGCCATTCATAATACACTTAAGAAAAAGATGGCAGAGTGGACCTAAGAACATATGCAGCGAGAGCAAAACAACAATAGTTTGACAATAGATAGGGCTCTACTTGTGTGAGGTTTGAAAAAATTGGTAAGCAAATAGTGTTATGATGTTATCTGACTCCAAACTTTGAACATTAAAAATCATCATTTGGATAAAAAGTACTTGTCATTACATCAAAATCCAATCCTATTTGTTTCTTATCACACAAAAACCATAAATTAAAATCAACGAAATTATATAAAATCTAAAGCATATTACATAAACAATTTGATACTTTAGCCTCTTATTCTGACATTTGAACAAGCACCCTCTACATAAATTCATACACCAAACTAAACAACGGGCAAATACTTAACACAATCCAAACCATATAGCTCATTTGAAAATAATGAGGATATCACCCTAATGTACACACTATATGATAAATTTAAATCCTCAACTAAATCATTGTAAAGATCCATTTTTTTAATACAGATCTTGAATAACAAAAACCAAGTTCGATACTTGAAAACACATACATGTCTTTATAGCTGAGATAAACAGATCATATTGTATAAAAATCCAAACTTTTTATTATTTTGTAGAACCAAACCTTGTAAAAGGCACCAAAGCCCTCCTCCTTAAGCATGTTCCTCGCTACCGAGCCTGCTGATCCCTGACCCAATTGAATCCTCACCTATACCAATCCAAAAACGAGAAACAATAATAAACCCAACATAAATTAGTACCCATTAAACCATACTACACAATTTAGCAAATCAAAAAAATACCTTTAAATCACACAGATCTAAATCCCATCGGAGAAAACAAATATGCAACACAAAAAGATCAAATTTTTTCTGAAGGGTGTCAATGAAAATAGAGAAACAGAAACATGGGTATTGAGAGAGAGGATCTATGAGAGAGAAAGAGAGAGAGAGAGAGAGAGAGAGAGAGAGCTTACCGATTGACGAGGGAGGCTAAAAGGCGTGAGGTTTGTGGGTTGGTTGAGTGCACGACGGCGAGAGGTTGTGCGGGTACGGCGGCCAGATTAGGGATCGGGGGGCTAGGTTGAGAGAGCTGAGAGTGATTTTTCAAAGGTTTCGGGTCAATTGTGTTGAGATTTAGGGGTTTTTTTTTTTTTTTCATTTTATAGCAATCCTAGAGCTGCGTTTGATTAAACGCAGCTTAAACATATCTGGAGAGCTCTATACATTTATAGAGCTGCGTTTAATCAAACGCAGTTCCAGACAGCTCTCTATACATTTATATAAAGCTGCGTTTGATTAAACGCAGCTCCAGACGTTTTTAAGCTGCGTTTAATAAAACGCAGCTCTATATCAGTTTAAGCTGCGTTTGTTAAACGCAGCTTTAGGAAATATTGAAAAAAAAAAAAAAAATTCCTGGATGGGTCTAGAGCTGCGTTTTTTTAGTAAACGCAGCTATACGTCCAATGGTGGAGTTGCGTTTTTGTAAAACGCAGCTCAAACAGTATACTCAAACAGTATATCAGTTTTTTATTCCTGTTCGCTTTACCTGTGATTTGTGTTGAATTTGATTTTTGAACATGTATGTGTGTTTTGTAAAAGTTTAGTCCAAAAGCATTTTAAAATTGTATGTTTCATTTTCTCTTACATGGGTTTCAGTTAAATCAAAACTAACTGGTGTTTTAAACTGATAATAACGAGTAATCATTATAAATTAAACGTCATGAGTTTAAAGCTTATCAAATATATCAAAAATAAAAGAAAGTTACAACTTTTTTTTTTAATAAGTGAAAGTAAATGATAATATTGGGGGGAAAGTTGCAAATTATCTTTAAAGTAAACCTAAAAAACAAAGTTGCAATCTTCATTACAGTATGAATATATGAAATTAATGAATAAATAACGAAAATTATTAAAGTTCGGGTGGATAAGGTGTGATTAACGCTTTAATATATAACTATGGGTTGATTTGGAATATGATCCCTGATTGCCTAATGTGGAGCATTTGGTGGCAGCAGAACACTCGGTTTTTTTAAGGAACCAAAATATCAATTTATGAACTGAAGCTATTTTTCTTGCAGACTTTGCTTGGGTGGATAAATGCCTCTGGTGTTGTCAATTTCACTTCTTTACCTAATATGCTTGATAGTTATACTTTCTATGCATCTTAGTTTATTTGTTTTTATGTTTTCCTTAGCACACTTCCTATGTGCTAGTGTGCTTTGGCTACTTGTAGTTAATTTTCTATTTCAACGAAATTTTATTATTTATCAAAACTATGTATATTTCTTTTCTCATAAAGAATTTTAAAATGCAGTGCTGCCAATCCATCTCTTCTAGGGTTGAACATAGGAGGAGGTGCCGAGGTTATGCTTAGAATATTGCGGAGGCCAAACAAAGAATGGGATTTCTTCCCTTTTGAGCAAATTCCATCATTCTATTATGTTGTACAATTAGATAGTGAAGAACAAATAACAAATAAGTTTTAGAGTATTTAGGCTCTAAAAAGACTTTTAGTATTTCTCCAAATCGTGGTGAACTATATATATATAATTTTATGAGAAAAAAAAATTATGTTATATTTACTAGTGTTAGGACATATGTGGATCATGTTAAGAACATATGTCATTTAAAATTGGCTAATCCTTTAACAAAATGCATTTTACTTGTAATTGGATAGATCTAGGATGTGTTTAATATTTCAAGGAACAAAAGTTCAAGTCCAAGTATTGAAGTCATGCAAATCTGTCCAAGAATCAAGAGAAAAAATGTTGTTCTTTAAAGCTCGACAGATGTATCTATTGAAAGTTAAAATGTGAAGCTCGACAGATAAGCTCAACAGCTGTATCTATCAAGAATTATGAAAATCAGTTTTTCATATCTGACTTCACGCATATCCATATGTATTGATACAGGGTTTCTTTTCTCACAACCCTAGACATATATAAGGATTATTTTAAGAGCCGTCTCACTTAATGCAACTTGATGCAAAAGTTTTATTCAAGCATATTGTAACCGGAGACATATGCCGTAGTTCATTTTTCACCTAAAAAAGTTGCTTCGTTTGTACATCGTAAGGTTTTGTGACCAAGGAGCTCATTGATCTTCATCATGTGGATGAACTGATGAACTTTGGAGCCAACATTCTTCTCAAATTGGTGTGCTAGTCATGTACTAGGATCCATGCATCAATTGGTTAATCATGTACTTGGAGCCATGCATTGAAAGGAAAGATTGTCAATACATTACAAGTCCAATTATGTATTGGGGTAAGAGTTCAACTGTAAGTTGGTATAAGGTACTAGGATTCCTTTACTTGTAACTGCTTGTTTTGATAGTAGTGGATTCTCGGGAGTGATGCCTTAAATTCACTCAGTGGGGTTTTTGCCCTGGAGGTTTTCCCCATTCGTAAAAAATCACCGTGTCAAATTTATTTTCCGCCGCATTTAACTTAGTTGGTAATTTGTTTATGCTATCACACGTATTGCATGTTAATTGACTTAATTAATTTACTTGGCTAGTTAATTAGTTAATATATTATAAGGGATCAATACATTCTTGGCCTATCAACTAGGATCTCGAGACTTGTAGAATATTATTATTTTTGTTATTTTATATTTTTTAATTCACATAGAGATTAATGATTTTCCTATAGACCAAGTGAAATTAACCCAAAAATTGATTCAACGATACTTGCTTTCCCTCTTCGTTAGTCATTACCCTCTAATTAACTTGTGTCAATGATAATACTTGTACATTTAGCGGGAAAATGAATGACCAACCTCCCTAATAAATGATTCATAATTCTGTTGTTGGATTTTGAGTTCTCTAGCACATATACATAATGACATCTTGTAACACTCCTTGTGTCATGAGTACTAGTTACTTGGAAAATGGAATTGGATGCTTAGAGCATTCGCATCACTCTCACTAGTTTACCATTTCAACAAATATTTGTCTAAACCCAACCAAAATATGTGTGCATTAGTCTCGCTAATTTAACAAAAAAATTTAACGATGCATGATAGGGATAAAATCCCAAAGCAGACAGACACAAATAATGGGGGCAAACATTAGTGACGAAGTCACCATAAGATACAGCTTAAGCACTCTACCAACCAAAGAACTAGTAGACGGGCTCATAACATGGACTGAGAGGACGGGCGACAGTTGGATTCCTCAAGATAGACGAACACAAGGGAGACGGTTTGTTGAAGCCACGTGGCACTTATGTGGCATCTACGTGGCACCTTTGTGACATGAGTGGTCTCCAAGAATCTTGGTATGGAAATATCTTTCATCCTATGCCCAACCATAATCAGAGGAAATCCCTACAAGGAAAGGATCTCATAAAATACGAGTATTAATGAGAATATCCTTTACAAGGAAATACACTCTCTGCCAAGAAATGAAGGTCAGCTCTATACTACTATAAAAACCCCAAAGCCCTCATAAATCAACGTACACGTGATTTTCCCAGCTCTGACACTCTAGAGTTGTAGAAATTCTCTAACTTAACATTCAGAGGGTATTTGGCTGTTACCACACCGATACTCTCTATGAGGTCTTCTATGTTTTTGTTTTACAAGTTTTGTCAAAGAGCACATGGGGACTGTGCGACTCACTAATGATTTTTGGCATCATCAATGCATAGTGTCCTCGCTACAAGCAGCAAGGCACTAAGCATTGCTACATTAAAAAAGAATATTTTTTATTCCATTGCACACTTTCTTAGTTTATCTCCCTGTTTCTCTCTTCTCCCTTCATCCCCTTTGTCTAACTCTCTCTCTCTCTCTCTTTTCCCTTTCTCTCTAATCTCTATGAGGTCTTCTATGTTTTTGTTTTACAAGTTTTGTCAAAGAGCACATGGGGACTGTGCGACTCACTAATGATTTTTGGCATCATCAATGCATAGTGTCCTCGCTACAAGCAGCAAGGCACTAAGCATTGCTACATTAAAAAAGAATATTTTTTATTCCATTGCACACTTTCTTAGTTTATCTCCCTGTTTCTCTCTTCTCCCTTCATCCCCTTTGTCTAACTCTCTCTCTCTCTCTCTTTTCCCTCTCTCTCTAATCTCTTCATCTGACTCTCCTTTCTTTCTTAGTCCGACTACCACTCTTCTTTGTCTTTTTCAAGGAGTTTTTAGTGGTTGATTCATTGATTTGGTGGTGGTGTGGTTGTGTTCTTGGTAGGCGTGGTAAGGGATCAAGGGTGGTGCAAGCTGGTATGGTGGAGGCGCAATCTAGTATTTCTCTTTTCTCCTCTCTTTCTTAATCAGATCTGGTGTTGTGGGTGTTTTCATTAGTGGTGTGTTAGGGTAATTTGGTGGTTCTAGTGTTGTGATTCGGTGGTTATAGTGACAATCAGAAATAGTTTATTCTTCTTCTTTTTGAAATTTTTATTTTGATTTTAGTGGTTTTATGATTTGGGTTCTCTATGAGAATGAATTTTGGCATTTGCTAGATGTGGGTGTGCCGACCCTATTGGGTTGTGCTCGTGACAACCAGGTTGTGCTCAGTGGATGTAGCCTTGTAGGTGGATGTAGACTTTGGGATTAAAAATGCAAATTAGAGGAAATAATATTTAATTCCTAATAAAGTATTAATGCTGATGTATATGTATAAAAATTGATAGGTAAACTAGAAAAGTTGAGTTTTGGGGGTTAGTTTAGCTAAAAATTTGAAGAGACTAATGTGAATGCTCTAAGGATATGATCAACGCCAGTGTTTCTCCAATTTATTTTATCGAAGAGATGTCCAAAATTATTGTGTTGGTTTTGCAAAATGGTATATAATCTAACTTACTATCATCAATTTCATTCTTAAACGTTTGTTTTTTTACATCACAAATGAAACTTCTTTTTTGAACCAACATAAATGAATCTTCTAATATAAAATACTTCATCATAAATTAAAATTCATAGTTACTAATAACTTGTGTGCTTAATTAAATGTGTTTTATTTTTTCATGTTCAAATTTTTTTTTTTATTATTTTCCTTTTATTGGTAGTTCGATCAACTATTACTTACTATTTATTTTTGCACACAATTAAAAATCTAAAAGTGTCATGGATATATAGAATTTTGATTTTTTTAAAAAACATATTATTTGAATAAAGGTAACATTAACATATACATAAACATTAAAAAAAATTATTTTTTTACCACTTAATATATATTATTTTCATTCAAATTTAAGCATGAGAATATGAACGTTATTTCATCAATATTTGAGTTAATTAAGCTATTTACAAATTAGTCTCTCAAGTACAGCAAGCTAAAGGTGTCCTCTTCTTCCTTTTCTTGATAGGTGAGTTTTTATTTTTTGTTTCTTATTAATGCATTAATTAGTATTCACTCAGTTGGATGGGGATGGGGCCGGGGCTATTTTGGGGGAAAGTGGAGGATTTGTTGGCAAGGTTGGCGAGGTTCTAAAATAAAAATAATTATTCATAAATTTGTTGAACTTGAATGATAGAGAATAATACAAATTTAATTTTTAAAGGTTTTGTTGAATTGAGTTGAGGCTATGACCATGACCATGAAACGCTAATAATATAAAATTATATATTTAATATTTTTTCTTCAACCCGTTATCATGGTTGTCATATAATTTATTATTTATATAGTTACATAATATTACTTTTTATAATATATTATACACTAAATAATAATTGATTTTTGCTAACGTCCTTAATTTATGAGAGGACATTAAGCAAAAGAATGAGTCACAATTTAATGATATTTATGTCTTTTTTTAGGGGCGTGTTTATTTTATTAGGTTCAGTAGTGACTTTTTTTTTTTTTTTTTTTTGTTTGTGAAGATAGAAATTTTATTGAATATTGGGGTTGAAAAAGACCCCCATTAAGTATACAAAAGACAAGGACTAATAACCAAAGCCTCCTCATGGCATAAGGGTACAAACCAAGCAAAAGTAAAAGGAAGCTATGATGGCCAGGAGCTGAACACGTAGTGTCCCCATCACTGCGCACTCGAAGAATGTCCTTTGGTTGGGATTGTTTTTCCTCAAAGCAAAACCTGTTTCTAGCGTTCCAGATGGACCAAGCCATCGTCGCCCAAGTCTCCATATCCTTCCTTGTGGGCCGATCTTCCAACTGTCGGGCCAAGTGGTAAAAATTCTGCACCACAGCTTCACAATTCTGCAGCTGTCCTTGAGCCATTGCCCACACGTTTCTGGCCATGGGACATCCCCAGAGCACATGTCCGATCGTTTCATCGGTCTGCTCACATATAGCACACAGTGGGTCTGTATAAACTTTTTTACGGTATAGGTTGGTGCGGGTTGGAAGAATATCGTTGCACGCCCTCCATACAAAATTTGAACCTTTGGTGGCACATTCATCTTCCAAATCCTATTCCAAAACCTCTTTTCTTTCCCTACCGTGGAGTGCTTAGCTCCTACCTCTCGATGCAAACGTAAGGCCACGTGATAGGCAGTTTTAACTGTAAATCGCTGGGCTTTGTTTTCTTTCCAGTAAAGCTTATCTCTTATCCGTGTGTTACTGAGATGGATGCGAAGAATGTCATTTTGTGTGGCTTGCATGAATGTGGCCTGTATCAAGGGTCGGTTCCATTGCATGGATTTGTGGTAGATAAGGTCCCCCACTTTCAGAGTAGTGTTAGCTCCAGGCTTGAAGAGAAGGGGGTGTTGCAGCCAGTTGTTGCTAGTAAGTTTGATACTCTGTCCATCTCCAATCTTCCACATGGAGCCCTCCTGAATTACATCCCTTGCAGCCAATAAACTACGCCACATAAATGAGGGATTGTGGCCTAACACAGCATCCATAAAAGAGCACCGGGGAAAATATCTAGCTTTGTAGACTCGATAAAAGAAGGAATGAGATCTAATGACCAAGCGCCAGGCTTGTTTTGCTAGCAAGAGGTTGAAGGCGTGAATGTCCCTAAACCCCATGCCACCCCTATTTTTTGGCATGCATAGTCTCTTCCAGTTAATCCAATGGATCTTTTTTTCACTCTTTGTTTGTCCCCACCAATATTTTGCCAAGACCGAGTTGATATCCTCACACACACTTTTTGGGATCTTGAAGATGCTCATAGAGTAGGTCGGAATTGCTTGAGCCACCGACTTGATTAAAGTCTCCCTTCCCGCCTTTGATATGGTCTTTTCCTTCCAACCCATCACCTTTTTTGTTATCCTCTCCTGTAAACCCTTGAAGGTGTTTACTTTGGACTTACCCCCAACCATAGGCAATCCAAGGTATTTTTCACAGTTTGTCATGACTTGTGCACCCATCAAGTTTTGAATTGCTTCTTTTTCTCTTCGGTTTGTATTTTGGCTAAAAAAGAGAGTGGTCTTCACTCTATTGATAGCCTGCCCCAAGGCTTCCTCATATTGTGTAAGGATATCTAGCAATTGGCGACATTCTCCAATCTTTGCCTCACAAAATAATAGGCTATCGTCTGCAAAGAGGAGATGGGAAATACATACTCCCCCTCGGCTAGAGAAAATACCCTTCAACCTATTTGTATCTGGTACCTTTCAGATCAGGGAGGATAACCCCTCAGCACAGAGCAGGAAGAGATATGGGGATAAAGGGTCACCTTGCCTAATGCCGTGGGTTGGGGTGATGAAACCGTTTGGTTCCCCATTAATGAGCACCGAATATGTGGCTGTTTTCACAGTTTCCATGGCCAAAGTCACCCATTGTTCAGGCAGCCCTATCTTCAACATAATCTAGCGTAGGAATTCTCATTCCACTCTATCATAAGCCTTGCTGATGTCTAGTTTCACTGCCATACGACTGGTCTTTCCTTTCCTCCTGCTCCTCATACAGTGGAGCATTTCAAATGCAATAGTAGTATTATTTGTAATGAGTCTATCAGGAATAAATGCACTTTGGGCATCAGAAATAATATTGGGTAACATGGATTTTATTCGATTAGCTAGGAATTTGGATATAATCCGTGAAACGACATTACTCAAACTTATGGGACAAAACTCTGTGATATATTGTGGGCCATTCTTTTTAGGAATAAGGACAATATGTGTAAGATTCATTTTCTTCAGACATTTACCAGAATGCAGTACGGATAAAACAGCAAGTGTTACATCATGCCCGACAATATGCCAATATTTTTGGAAAAAGAAAGGAGACATACCATTTGGACCCGGTGATTTTGATAGATGCATACTGAATAGGGCCACCCGCACCTCTTCCTCGGTGTAAGGCTGTGTTAGTGAGTGAGCCATGTCTTGAGTCAACCTTATCGACTACCCCCAACACCCTTTCCATGTTCCTTGGCTGAGCTGTGGTAAATAGGTTGGTGTGGTATTCCTCAGCAATAGTGCTTCCTCAGTAGTAACTTTTTACATAGGCTTCCATAGTGATTTTTAAGAGGAACATGTTTCCGGCCTTCTATCACTATAACTATCATAAAGTTTAATGTGTACGCTCATAGTGTATTGTAAACAAGGTAGTTTAACAAGATACTTTCAGTAACAAACAAGCAACTTATTGATAATTGATCATTTCATTATGCAATATGTTTAGATAGTGAGGAACAAATAAAAAATATATTTTGGGTTGATGCTAAAATTATAATGGATTATTCTCATTTTTGTGATGTATTTATCTATAATACAACATTTGGAACCAAAATACAATTTTAGGCCTTGAAATGTATTCCACCAAAAAGTGATTTTTGAGGTGTATTTATTTATAACACAACATTTAGCACCAAAAAACAATTTTAGGCACTGAAATGTATCATTGAAAAATAGTGATTTTTGTTGCTGCATTTTTGCATTATACAATTACATAATCATTTAAGTAATTTTTCCAAAAGTTTTTTTAAAAATGCACACAAGAGTAAAACAATGACAAAGGAACTAGTTTAGATGATGCTAGATTGTGGCATGAATTATGCACTTGGTATAATAGAATTATATTATATTTTAAATATAATATTTAAATTAGAGTACAATAAACTTAAACATAAACATTAAAAAGAGCATATATGTTTTTGTCTTATTTTGTACCAACAAACATATGATACTTTTTATTCAAATTAATATAAATATGAGGGTATATGAAAAATTATTCCATTAATATTTAAATTAATTAGGATCAATTTTGAACTATAAATACAAGATACACTTTAGTCTTTAGTTTCTAAAAGGTTTAGAGTCTCTTCAGATCATAGTGAACTAAATTTTACGAAAAGCAAAATCTACATTATACTTACTCAGGCAACAAGTTTTGTAAAATGCTATTATTTTTGTTATTGTATATTATTCAATTCATGCCTAGATTAACAATTTTCCTATAGATCAAGTGATATATGATGCCTCTATTATTAACAAATAAATATTCAGTCTCTTGTGAAATTATGCAATATTTTTATGATGTAAGATATTGATATATTGAAATAGGTCTACTTGATTTAGTAGACTAAGATTATGAATGCATTCATTGTAGTCCTTGACTTGACCATATCTATCATGATGTAGCCTATTCTGATAGGTACATTGTTGGACCATGATGGAAGGGAGGTGCAAGTTAAAATTGCTCAGACTATGGAAGACAATAAGGGCTAGTCTTTCGATGGTTAGTGCATAATAATCTCGGAAGTCCTTCCATAATGAGATTCATGCACGTTGAGTGTTGGCTTTAATAAATCTATCGTGTCAATACCAGTAACTTGAACTCCTATTAAAGGTGTTGTCATTATAGTAGTTCTGGATATGAACGATAGATGAATCCATGTATTAGCATGGAGTTACAAAAGTAATATCACATTAATAAACTTCTTCATTAATGAATCTAATTAATAAAGTTGTTTATTAACAAATGTAACATTTCTGTTACATGAAGTGTTATTACGATAGGAAGGATTTTATGGCTGGTCATGTCCTTTCTGACTATTATAAATATTGTCAAGGCCACACTTGCAAGGGGGTGTGAAAGAGAAAATAAAGCTCTTGTTAATCCTGACCAGCTGGGGAGAGCATCCTGATTGCTTGTGAGGTCCTTGAATAACATAATCTAGTATGTAAATTTCTCACATCTTATTGTTGATTTTTATTACATATGCACATGATATAATTGTTAATTGATAGATGTATTATATTTGTTTCTCTTGAATTATTACTTTTTAAGTATAATTTCAACAGTAATTAATGATTCAAATGCCATAAAAATAAAACTAAAAACTAATGATTTAACAATACTTCTTTTCCCTTTTCATTTAACCTTTCAGTTGTGTCAATGGCAGTACTTGTTCATTTAGTGGAAAAAAGAATGACCAATCTCCATAATAAACGGTTCAGAATTCCATTGTTGGAGTTTAAATTTCGTTATTGGATTTTAAGTACTCTGCCAATCCTAAGGCATATATAAAGAATGACATCTTGTAGCACTCTGTGTCATGACTATCAGTAACTTGGAACATGGTGTTGGATGCTAGGATAGGATCAATACTATATTTTTTCTAATTTAAATATTGAAGAGATGTCCAAAATTACTATGGTGCTTATATGTGTGTTTTTTTTTTCACATTCAAATTTAATTTTTTTTTTTATCATTTTCATTTTATTAGTAGTATGATGAACTGTTACTTACTATTTATTTTATATTATTATGAAATAAATCTAAAAGTGTCACAGGCATATGAAATTTTGAATTATTTTTTGAACAAATTATTTAGATAAAAATAACGTTAATATAAACAAAATAAAATATGTTTTTGACTTTTTGTACCACTAAACATATATATTCTTTTATTCAAATTTAAACATGAGAATATTAAAATTATTTCGTCAATATTTGAATTATTTAGGCTATCTACAAATTAATTTTTGACCATAAAGGTAAGAAATGCTTAAGGTTTTAGAGCTTTTAAGTTGTGAGAAAGTTTTAAGTGTGTCACCTAATCATATTGGAGCTATCATTTTTGAAAACTAAAAACTATCTCAACTAATCATGTATGTATGTATTTTGAATTTCTATTGATTTTGAACTAATACATAATTTGTCCCCTCAACCAAAATTCCTAATTTCGTTCCTAGTCTTTTTATACTTTAAACGAGGGCAAGGAAGAGCTCTTAGCCTTATGATGGACGAAGGCCAAAAAGATTTATGTATATGAAATCTTTGTCATACACTCTATCAGGACATACCAAACATTCATGGCTAATCGGCCTGAGCTAATGTAGATGATCTAATAACTCCATGGTGATAGGCTGAATAGGGAATCTTAAGCCCTCTTGAAAGGCCTTCTCATAAAACGCAATGTCCTTATGGGCGAAATAGGAATAGCTCTACCCAATCACGGCAGAGAACACAATCTAATAATAAGAAAAATTGACCCCAAGGAGGACATCTACAGTTATTCTCCATATAAAAAAAAACACAACCTAATGAAAAAAAATACAATTTATATCCGCTAATTTTGCCCAAAAATCATTTTAGTCCTTTAAATTTGAATTTGGTCATTTTAGTTTGGTAACTTTGCTTTGAAATCACTTTAGTCATATAAGTTTGAAGTTTGTTATTTTAGTTGAGTAATTTTCTCTAAAAATCATGTTAGTCTTTTTAAGGACTCACTTAGTCCTGGAATTTTGCCCAAAAATCACTCAAAAAGTCAAAATGACCACTTAAAGGACTAAAATAATTTTTTTGGGTAAAGTTATTGTACTAAAATGATTTTGGGGTAAAATTATTAGACTAAAATGACTAACTTCAAACTTATAAGACTAAAATGACTAACTTTAAATTTAAGAACCAAAATGATTTTCAAGCAAAGCTAGTAGGTGTAAACTGAATTTTTGCCAATACTTTTTTAATTGATCCCTATATAACTGCACCCCAAAAACTTGATCAATTTAAATAAAAAGAACTCAACATTAACCACTACCTTTAGGCTTCTTAAAAAACCAACCCAAGGATTATGTTGGATTTACTTGGGTTGAATTAATTCATTAAATTATCATATAAAAAAAATTCTATTTTTATTCAACTATTTAAATTTATTATTTAATAAATAATTACTGTAGTTGCACAATTTTCCTGGCCCAAACTCTATTGGTTAGGCCTTGGCCCAAAGCACAACCCACAATATGTATTTGGAGAGAATGGGTCTAAGAACTTGGCCTCAGTGAACCTATTCGGTCTAATGCATGGATAATATTGACACCAAGAATGGAAGCACCAGAAATGAACTCTCCTCCCTGATTCTATTCCTTTTTGCTCTCACTACAATTTTTTCCCTCTCCTTCTCTGAGGGACTTTTTTACATTATATAGTTCTTCTCCTATCATCTCCACCTTACACTTGTTGATCATCCAAGCATCTACTTGAGCATATGTCCCATCAGCCGCCCCCATCCCTCCCTTTGTGAGTTGCAGATGCCAAGGCGGTACTGTTCAGGGGTCTTTTCCTCATTAATGCGGCCAAGAGGGTGGTTGGGGCGCAATTAATGTGGTGGTAGCCTTTGTCAGATATTTTGGGATTTTATTCATTTTATATGTTGGGAGGATGAACGGGAGTGAGTGGAGAGAGTTTTCTGTTTGGGCTTCGTGGTGTCCGAGGATGAGTTACTCCTCGGACAGGTTTCTGTGACGTCATTGGGATTGAGCAGCGCTTCACACGTAGTTTTTCTTCAGACAGGACGCTCCTCGGACGGGCCTGAATCTGGAATAGCCCATCATATTTGGGCCGGGCCCCACAATTACTATTAACATAATTAACTCTAATATTTAAATTTTATTAAAATCAAATCTATCAAAATAAACCAAATTAACAAATTTAAGCAAACTTTCAAAATCCAAAATAAATACAAAACTTTTAAAAATTATATATATATATATATATATTAAACTAATAATAGCCCAGATTGGGTCAAATTTGTTGAATTAAAAGTTTTGCCAACCTAAACCTATCCTACCCAAGCTTCAAAAAAATATTTATAACTCAATCCAATTAATTAATCCACAAAAATTCAAACCGAGGTATTGTTAGGTTGGCTTCATTAGGTTGATGGGTTGAATACACATTTCTATTAGTATCAAGTAAAATGTTGATTTGTTATATTTAATTCTAACCCACTTCACTTGACTTAAAATGAAAAGATTATGTGTTAAAACTTAATTTCCTATATCTAATAAAGTGTTTCATTATTTAAAATTATTAAATAAATTTGTTTTGGATGATTCGATAATTGGAGGAGGAGTTTTGAACCTTCAACGTCTACATTACAAATATTATGAGATGCTAATTAAGTTACAACTTACAAGACTCTTGTTAAAATTTTAAATTTATGAAATTATAATTAATCTTTGAAATGGTTCTTGTAACTTACAATTTAGTCTAGGACCATAAAAATTTGGGGAAATTTGCCATTTAGCATTACTTTTGGAACAATTTAGTTAGTTGTCAAGTTTTCAAAACTATTTTGCAAACTAGTATCTCGAGTTCAATGTAGGAACTCGAGTCTCTAAGCCTCGAGTTCCAAGTTGTGGCAATCTGATGTGGAAGAAAAATCTATGTGGAACTCAAGTTTCTATGACTTGAGTTCCCTCCATTGTTCTTCTTCTTTCTTTTTGTTCTTCTTACTCTCTATTTCTCCAGATCTATAAAAATAGAACTCAAATCTTTAAGACTCAAGTTCTATGTGTGTATAGAAATATCCACATCAATTGATCAACCTACCAGAGCATCAAAATCGAGTGTATGAGAATTGAGTTCCTTCTGAGTCTAAAAAACTCAAAATGTTAGTTTACTAAAAAAACATACCAATTAACTAGTTGCTAAAATCATGCTAAATGGCACCCAAAATAAAAAAATAAAAAAATAAAAAAATAAAAAAAACCTCAAATTTTCACTTCTTATCACAATTGTAACGTAGTAGATTAGATTGTGAGCGTGATTTGCAAATAAAAAATTATAGATTTATGTGTAAATGATAAACAAATACTACCCTTTAAAGTTGTGCCAAATAAATTGTGTTCTTTATACTTTAAGAAAATACTCATAAATCTGTACATGTGTTTTTGGGTGCAAACGCAAAAATGATATTTTTTCCTTCTCTTCCCTTATCCCAGATACAGCCAAACAAGGCCATAGTCTCTCTCTCTCTCTCTCTCTCTCTGTGCTGTAAATTTTTTTTTTTTTTTTGCTGAATCTCTCTCTTTTTTGTAAATTAACAATCTGATATTCTCTCCATACATTCTTGTGGTTCAAAAGTATGAACCCACTTTACAGATAAAAATATATTCTTTTAATTCTATCTCTTCATCAAAATTCTCTCTTTCTATATCGACTTTGAACACTCATGAATTCTCTTAATTAACGCAGATATAATAAGGCAAAGAACTTTTGGAGTGTACAACTGTTTCTTCAGCTCTGGTTCTAGTCTAGTCCAAAAAACATGGACCTTAGTGATCTTAACAAGGTTTGGGAAATCAAACCTCTGAAGACGATTGGGGAGGATGAAGCCAGATTAATTCTTGAGCGAGTTGCCAAACAAGTTCAACCAATCATGCGCAAACGTAAATGGAAAGTCAAAATCCTTTCTGAATTCGGGTACTCACTTTTTTTCTCATCCTTTCGTTGTTTATATATATATATATATATATATATATATATTCTTGTTCTCTTTACCTGTGGGTGTGTCGAATTCGATTTTTGAACATGTGTGTGTTTTTTTAGTAAAAGTTTAGTCCAAAATCATTATAAAATCGCATGTTTCAATTTCTGTTACATGGGTTTCAGTTAAATCAAAACCAACTGGTGTGTCGACTGATGATAACGAGCAATCATTACAGAGTGGATGTCATAGGTTCAAACTTATCAAATCTATCCACACAAAAAAAAAGGAAAAAAGTTACAATTTTTTTGATAGGTGTAAGTAAATGATAATATTGGGGAAAAAAAGTTGCAATTTATCTTTAAAGTATTCCCGAAAAACAATGTTGCAACCTTCATTGCAGTATGAATATATTAGATTAAGGAATAAAGAACAAAAATGATTAAACTTTGGGTGGTAAAGTGTGATTAATGCTTTAATATTTTGGAATATGATCCCTCATTGCCTAATGTGGAGCATTTAGCTGGAGCGGAATACTCAGATTTTTTAAGGAACCGAAAGATCAATTCATGAGCTGAAGCTATTTTTTTTTGCAGACTTTGCTTGGGTGGACAAACACATCCGGTGTTTTCAATTTCGCTTCTTTACCTGATTTGCTTGATAGTTGTACTTTCTATGCATCTTAGTTTATTTGTTTTTATGTTTTCCTCAGCACACTTCCTGTGTGCTTTGGCTATTTGTAGTTGATTTTTTCTTTCAATGAAGTTTTATTATTTATCAAAACTATGTATATTTCTTTTCTCATGAAGAATTTTAAAATGCAGTCCTGCCAATCCGTCACTTCTAGGGCTGAACATAGGAGGAGGTGCTGAGGTTAAGCTTAGATTGCGGAGGCCAAACAGAGAATGGGATTTCTTCCCTTATGAACAGATTCTTGATACTATGCTTCATGAGCTTTGTCACAATGAGTATGGCCCTCACAACACTGATTTTTACAACCTCTTGGATGAAATTAGAAAGGTGATTGTTTTATTTCCTGTTCATGCTAAAGATAATACTATCGTTTATATTACTATCTTTGGTAATTGTTTTGAGTTAGGAGATTTATGGCCTTAACTATAAGTGTTTAGAACTCGAAAATCTTCCACCAAGTATAGATCACAGTTCATTTTATAGTCAGATTACATACGCATGTACACTAGCATGAACATGTGTACGGACACACTCATTTCTACTGCATTGGATTGGAATTCGGTAGAATTCTAAAGCCTACTTGAGAGAGAAAGTGAGTTTGTGTTTTAATCAATTTTAAATGTTCCAAGTTGATTGTCTCAAATGCTTTCTGGTATAAAATGAGGATACACATATTATTTACACTGTTATGATTGAAAGCTATACTTTAACTGCTCAAGTGCCACTTGACTGCAAAATATCATCTTAACGATAGGGTTAATCATGGTAGCAACAAAAATGCGGAAAAATTCTCATTTGCTAGGATGACCGAGGCATAGTTATTGGCACAATTGTGTTATTAATTTAGTATTCCTTGTGACAAATTCCATTTGAACGTATCTTGGGCTTGTTTATTTATGGGGTCACTGGGAATCATTATGACCAAATTTCCTTCTTAACCTTGTTTATCAAAATACTTTCTGTGTAGTTTACACTTTATTCCTCTCCTTTTTAGCTCATGGTTTCCCCAAAACCTTCCCCCCACCCCCCCCACCAAAAAAAGTATTTAGTATTGAGGTGTCAACACCTTCAAATCACTTATAAAGTCAATTTCTGTCAGAAATGATTTAGTTTTTGCAGTGTTTTTCTCCCCCAAGAAAGAAGTTTGTTCTGCTGCGTGTTTGAGAAGTCCAACACCATAAATTGCCTTCTTATTTTGTTTTTGGTACAGAATTTATAAACATCAAATTTCCCTTCGAATATAGGTTTCCATTAATTGTAGGAACTTGTTTCAATGGGGAAAAAACAAATCTATGTAGAAATAAAATCAGCATAACAATCATTGAATTTCTTTGTGTCATTTCAAAATATAGAATTCTGTATATTGAAGGGTACTCTACATGGTTTTTTTTGGATGACTACTAACTCAAGCTCTTAAAGGAGAGGAATCACTTAGCAATCAGACTTATAATATATGATTATTTGATATCCAAATTTGTGTTTGGCCTTTTGCTTTTCTTTACCGTTCAGATTTGGTAGACTTGCATGAACATATTCCTTTATCTTTCAAATGCTTTTTTTTTTTTTTTTTTGGGGGGGGGGTGGGGTGTGAGTAATTTTTCTTTCAAATGTTAGCAGAATTAATGTATGCCATACTCTAATTTGTAATTTTTTGTGTTGGAATTATTTGGGGCATGCTGATCTGTCATACATGTGAGCTTAAGTGTGATAGATTTGATAAATTAAAATCCTGTCATGTCATTAGATTATCATGTATTTTAGTTTTTTCTTAACTGTCTTATAAACTTTTTGTAGATATTTTATCTATCACCTAATTGATTGCCCCCAAGCTATTCTGCAGGAATGTGATGAACTGTTAGCTAAAGGGATTACAGGCACTGGGAAAGGATTTGATCTTCCTGGGAGACGTTTGGGTGGGTTTTCTTATCAACCCTCTTTGGCATCCTTGCGGCAGACTGCCTTGGCCGCAGCAGAAAACAGAGCCCGGCGTGGAGCTCTTTTGCCATCAGGACCTAACCGTGTAGGTGGTGATAGTAACATTAAGGCAGCTCTCAGCCCTATACAAGCTGCAGCCATGGCTGCAGAAAGGAGACTACGTGATGATTTATGGTGTGGGTCCAAGTCTTTGGAGAGTAACACTGACTTGGACAAAGGTATTGGATCATCTTTAGGGCCTTCTGAAAGGTCAATAGATATGACATTTTCTGATGGTGTATCTACCCGAACTTCCCCTATGGCATCCATGCCTGGTCAGGAGACGGTAGATGGCCAAGCAACATGGAAATGCAACACATGTACTCTTTTAAATCAGGTAGTCTTTCTTTAAATCTTGTTTAACATTGTTGGCACATAGTAGCCACAGGCATTATCTTTCACTTTTATTATTTTGATTAATATTATTTTCACATACATGCAATTGTTATAGTCGCCAAAATTTTTGGGGCTAAGGCCTAGTTGTTGTTTAAGTTGTTGAGTTTTTATTTGATACTTCTTCCATCTACTATATTGCCTCTCAAGTAGCTGAGGTAACTTTGTTAAAATCATTAATTGTCTTCTTAATCCATGCCTGTTCTAGGATTTGATCTTGTGACCTTGCATGGGACTGGACCAACTGGTATTGCTCTTCGCTTGCCTGTATCTTTTAATCTTGATTAGGTGTGGAGAGGAGGAAAATAATCAAAGCCTTTTTGCAAATTAAAGGGTAACGAAGCCAAATCTGATCTAAAATTTCTGGACAGCAACTTGTTATGGGGTTTTTGGATGAGCTACGGTTAGAATTTGGGCAGGAAAAGGTTGGAAAATATTAGGGAATATATGGGTTTTAATAGTGTAGGAAAAGTGAGTAGGGTTTGGAGAAAAAACAAAAGGGGAAACCTCTTGGGGGTTTGGGGGCTTTACAATGGCTGTGAGCAGTATCCTTGAATACTATTTGGTTTTTGGAGTTATTTTTGAGGAGCTATTTGATGAATAGTAACCCCATATATTCATATCAAACAGTTTGCTTTGAATGGAAACCATACTAGTAGACCTTGCTGGCATCCAATTCCAGCTTCCATCACAAATAACATAAGAGAGTTTAGCATTCAACTTGCTCCAACATCATGGACCACCCTTAGCCCATATTTAAGAACCAAAGGAGCATCTGGGTACCATCAGTCATGCTCCCCCCCCCCCCCCCCCCCCCCCCCCCCCCCACCCCACAAAAAAAAAAAAAAAAAAAAAAAGTCCTTGCCATCTCTAACATTATGCTTCAACATGGAGCTATCTAGAGTTCTCAATCTCAACATTTTCCTCCATCCCTGAGAACAATTTTAAGTAGTAACTGCCCCAAAACTCCTAACTTTACGCAAATGGGTATAAACCCAAGCAACCCACAATGAACCAGCTTAAATAAAGAGAAACCAAATATGCTTTAGCACACCTTAGTCCAGTCCTCTACTCTGTTTAGCCCTAGCCTCCCTTTCCTTATAGGAGAAACATTCCAACTCCCAAGCCACTTTAGCACCTCCAAATAAAGGAACTGAATTTGTGGTCAATATTTCTTATCACCCTTTTAGGAAGAATGAGGATAGAAGTCCAAAATCTATGGACGCTATATAACATTGCAAAAGTTGTAACCTACCAGCAAAGGATAGGTTTTTGACTATTCAACAATTAGTCCAAACAGTAATCTTATCAATGAGAGGCTTGCATCCACGCTCAGAGAGCTTACCTGCAATTAGGGGCACACCTAGATACCGTATAAAACCCAGTTACTTTATAAAATCCAGATGAAAAAAAAAAACCCCAATAAACCAATAATAATTGCCTCTTAACATTTAAAAGCGATTGAAACTAAATAAATAAAATTAAAGAAACCTGATTAGAAAGCAATTAATGCCAGAATACATAATAAATAAAGACTTATGATCTGCTAACAAGCCTATTCATTTTCTCAAGTTACCTTGGCATCATTTGACATTGCCAAATTAATGCTTGGATAATAGAATTAGCTTTAAGACACTTGTTAATGTTCTCTTGTTACTGTGTCTTCAGATTATGAATGAGTGGAAGGAGTTCTTTCAATCAACCAAGAATTATCCCTTAGGTCGAAACTTATTATAAAAAATGATTGGAAGGAATTTGTTTAATATTTATGGTACAAACAACTCTTTCAAGTCTTTTCTAGATACATTATTGTTGCCTGTTAAGACCGGCATGAATTGTGTGTGCATACGCACTTGTGTGCATGTGTCACCATTGCATTTTGGATGTGTGAACTGATGCTCTAACAATATTGCTACATTATTGCAGCCCTTGGCACTTACATGTGAAGCCTGTGGAACACCTAAGCACAAGGAGACTGCTAATTTCAAGGTTTGGTCCTGCAAATTTTGTACCCTGGACAACAATGTTAATGTGGAGAGATGCTTAGCTTGTGGAGAGTGGCGATATTCGTACGGTCCACCTACCTCTGCTCGTGGACCCTATGTTGGCACTTGACTGCACATAGATCCTTAGTTTTGAAAGCAAACTCTGTTCTAAACATTTTAGCTTATGTACATAATACAAACAGAAAAAAAAAACTATTATATTATGTTATTTTACTTTATGTACATAATACAAACAGAAAACATATAGTAAAATATTAATGGAACGTTTTATTTTCCCTCTCATGGGTGATTGATTCATGATGTTTTCAAAGGTTTTAAAATAGAATATTGGATGTGAACATGTGGTTGATTTCTGAGAATAATCTCTTTTACTTTGTTAAGTAGACCATTAAAATAGGTTTTATTATGAGGCATCTTCTTGGCTTTTAGTTATACTTCCACTAAATATTGGCTTAAAATTGAGATGCCTAAACGAGTTTATAAAATTGATTAATAATGATTGATTAGTAAAGGCTTGTCAAGAGCCTCGTAGCTTAATTAACATTTTTTAGCATTTTAAACAGAAACATCTAGAGTTCAAATACCCACTCTCCCAATATAACTATCAAATTGTTTAAAAATCAAAAACAAAAACTAGTGAAGGCGTGGGATGCTAACAAAGCTAAACCGAACACAGGCTTACACTATAGATGTAGGTTTACGCTTAGCAAAGAAGTGGGGGCAAAAGATGGTACAATCAGAAATCAATTATTTTTCTGTTGTTACAGTGTATTGATTGGAGATCCAGCATATCTAATATTTTGGGGGTGCTCCTAGAATAACTGAAGTGGCATGTAATTTATCATAGAGTCTAAAATCCCATGATGTATTATTTGAAGGAGGAGGGATGTGTTTAATTTGTTTTTGGTTTTGGCACTGGAAGTCTTTTTTCAAGGTTTCGCCAGAAAAGTTGGAAGAGGAGCTCAGTGAATATACATTGAGCTGAGAGAAAGAAACTCTAATCTCACCTCTGATTTTAAAATAAAATTTTCATCCAATTCTAAAGTTGAGTTTACAATAGTCAAACTTGGCTAATTATATATGCTTCCCTAAACAGTCCTTTGTAACACATGGGTAAAAGCAATTAATCACATGTGTTAAAATCATAAAACAAATTGTAACTAGCATGTGTAAAGACAATGAGATAAAAATATAACAAACTATAGCTAGCACATGTAAAATAATTAATCACATGTTAAAATTAGATTCACCAATCTTAGAGTCTGTTTGAATTGAGAGGGGAGAGAGAGAGAGGAGTAGAGTAGAGTTGAGTTAACTGAAAATAAACAAATTTTTAGCCAATTCTACTCTACTCTCCCTTTCTCCCTCTCAATTCAAACGGACCCTTAGCTATTTTGAGCTTATAAATATTACATCCACTAATCTTATATTGTTATAAATTATATGTGAAATTTTACAGCCAAATGAATTTTTTTTATTACTAAAAAATTACAAATAATAATTTGATATTTTATGACTCTTAATTTACAAAATTATACACTCCAATATGATGTTTATATAATAATATTTATATACAAGTATATTTATAAACTAATAAACATATAATATTGTATACACTTAAATCAAGTTTTATACTTACAAGTTTGCGCATGAATATATTATTAAATTTGAACTTAATTTGTTTAGTAGTTGAACTTAAAACTTGGCATAGTTCTAATGTTCCAGTACATTAGACTCATCACAATGGTGACATGTGTTTATTTTTGTCCTTGAGCCTATACTTGTTTTTGGATTTGATTTGTTTATTAAATAAATGAATATACGTAGTTATTTTCCAAGTTGAGTTATGCCCAAACAAATATAAATAATTATTTTTAGATTTGGTTTGTTTCATGATAATTATTATTATATATTTTTTTTTATGAATCAAAATTTATTGACTTTTTATATAGGAAAAGTTTAAACATATTTATTTTGAGAATTTTTAATATAATATCCTTATTTGAAGATAAGATCCTTTATTCATTGAATTAATAACTAAACCACACACAAATGAATGTAGGTAAATTAGGTTAGATCATGAAGTAGTATTTTATTATAACAATCACTTTCTTCCTCCTTTACTACTGTAAGGTATTCCAAAAATTAAATGTTTCATTCATTGTACATTAGTATATTTTAGTGATTCATTAAACTAATACCATAAAAAATAAAAAGGCTAATTAAAGTTAAATGTACACTAAGTACAACTCTTAATAAACAAGGATGAACCAAATTAAAAAAAGAAAAAAAAAAAGAAGAAGATTATTATTAGGGATGGCAATGGGGCGGGGCGGGGCCGAAGGATGGGGTCTTCGTCCCCGCCCCGCATGGTTTTATCTTGCCCCATCCCCGCCCCGCCCCGCATGACGGGGAATACTTTCTCACCCCATCCCCGTCCCTTGGGGCCCCACGAAGCCCCGCCCCACCCCGTAACACTCTACTTTTTGTTAATTTACCCTACAACTAGTACAATTTTTTTAATAAAACCTATTTCATTAATAAAAATATACTTGAAATTACAACTAAATTTATCTCATCAAATCAAATCAATTTTTAGAAAAAATTGAATAATATATCCAAGTGTTTATCAAGACAATCATTAAAAAATAAAAATAAATAAAAATCTCATAGTATAACACAACAAAATAAAGGTAGAGAATCACATTGGGTAGAATAAAATATGCTAATATTAATATGTTTGTTTAAATAGTAGAGTTTTAGAGCATGAAAATTTTACAATTATAACTTTTAGTAACGCGGGGCGGGGTGGGGATGGGGAGGGGCGGGGCGGGGTGGGTCTAAAAAGCCTAAACCCATCCCCGCCCCGCCCCGTGGTGCGGGGCTAAAATCTTGCCCCATCCCCGCCCCATCGCCTTTGCGGGGCGGGGAAAACCCGTGCGGGGCGAAGCGGGGAGGGGCGGGTTAAGCGGGGCGGGGAAAAATTGCCATCCCTAATTATTATCTCCATAGGATCCAAGCAGTGAAATAAGTGGGGTCCAGAGCCCCAAGCAATTGTGGGTTTTCCAAAATTTCCACAAGATTGATGCCCAATGTCTGCAAGTGGAGCGTCCCAACACTCACGGACCCGAGTGACCCCAAACTGGGGCCCCGTCTCTTCTCCATTCTCATTGGCCCGTGCTTCACACTCTCTCTTCAATGCGCGTCGACCTTTCAGAAAAAAATCCTTGATTCCCCTCTTTTGATTGCAACCATCCCTCCCCCTCTCATATCTCCATTATTAATCCCAAATTTGTATTCCATCATTTCATTTCCCCTCTTCCTCTAAATTATAAATATAAAAACAAAAAAATCAAAAAAAAAAAAACCCAAATTTCAATTACACACACCATCTTCCTCTTCTTCCAAGAACCTTCTCTCTCTCTTCAAAAAAAAAAAAAAAAAAAAAAGTCTCCTCTCCTCTCCTCTCTTCTTTTCATTTCACAACAAACTTTGTTATTCTTGGTCTTATTGTTCTCCTCTCCAAAGAACAACTCATCCTTGTTGTTCCTCCCTTCCCCCTTTCCTCTATAATCCTATTATTAGCTCAACCCATCTCTCTTCTCTCTCTCTCGATTCTATTCGATTCGATTAATCCTTTTACCAAAAACCAAAACCAAAACCAAATCCAAAATTGTCGATTGATCAAAAAATATGAGGCCACAACAACCCCCACAACCCCAATCCCAAGTGGGTCCCACATCAAAACAAGGCTTCCGCTCACGCCGCCGCCCAGATCTAACCCTCCCTCTCCCACTACGGGACCCAGCTCTAGCCGTCCCCCTCCCTCTCCCCCCAACATCTCTCCCCTCCTCCTCCTCCTCCTCCAGCTCCTCCTCCAACTCCAACTCCAACTCCAACTCCGCCTCCGCCACGTCATCCAGCGAAGAAACCTCGAATCACAGAAACAGAAACGCTCTATGCTTCCACTACTCCCAGCTCGAGCGAGCCAATCGAATCGGGAGCGGCACGGGAGGGACCGTGTACCGAGTGATCCACAAGCCCACAGGCAGAGTCTTCGCCCTCAAGGTCATCTACGGGAACCACGACGACTCGGTCCGCCGCCAGATCTGCACCGAAATCGAGATCCTCCGCGACGTGGACAACCCGAACGTGGTCAAATGCCACGACATGTTCGACCACAACGGCGAAATCCAGGTCCTGCTGGAGTACATGGATCGGGGCTCGCTGGAAGGTGTGCACATCGCGAACGAGCGCCAGCTCTCCGATCTAGCCCGCCAGATCCTCGCCGGACTCGCATACTTGCACCGGCGGCACATCGTCCACCGCGACATCAAGCCCTCGAACCTCTTGCTCAACGCGAGGAACCAGGTCAAGATCGCCGACTTCGGGGTCTCGAGAATCTTGGCGCAGACCATGGACCCGTGTAACTCCTCGGTGGGCACAATCGCCTACATGAGTCCCGAGAGGATCAACACCGATTTGAACGACGGGCAGTACAATGCGTACGCTGGGGATATATGGAGTTTCGGGGTTAGCATTCTCGAGTTCTACATGGGTCGGTTCCCGTTCGCGGTTTCGAGGCAAGGGGATTGGGCGAGCTTGATGTGCGCCATTTGTATGTCGCAGCCGCCGGAGGCGCCGGCCACGGCGTCGAGGGAGTTCAGGGACTTTATCTCCTGTTGTTTGCAGAGAGAGCCGAGGGGAAGGTGGACGGCTTCGCAGTTGTTAAGGCACCCATTCATTGTGCAACACAATGTTCAGGTGAACAATCAGGTGAATCAGAATCTTCATCAACTTTTACCTCCTCCACGCCCGCTTAATTCTCAGTAGTAGTTGTAGTAGTTGTAGTTGTAAGAAAAATGAAAAAAAGAAAAAAAAAGAAAGGTCTTAAATTTTTGTTTTTTTTTTTTCCCATTTTGTTTGATTCAAGAATGGTTAAAAGATTTGATGTAATTTTGATAATGATGGGATGGGGTTTGATTTTTAGTGGGAGGGAAGGTTAAAGAATTTGAGATGAGAAATTGGGCTGGTTATGTCTCTGTAGTTTCAATCAATCTCTATCTCTTCAGTCTTTTTAAGTCACTCAATTTTCAATCTTGTTATGTCTTTTGTAATGTTTACTAGAAAAAGAAAAGAAAAAACTAGAAAAAAAGGAAAAAAATCTTATCTTATGTGAATGATGAGGCACAATGTTTTTATCTTTTTTTTAAGTTCTTTTCAAGGATTTGAAACCATTATGAATATCATTTATTGTCATAGGCCAAGACGCCAATTGAGTTTTAGTTCAAGTCCTTTATTTGATGACAAGAGACTTTGTCAATTGAGTTAGCCGTCTTTTGAAAGCTTTATTAGTGTGAGGATTGCTTAAAATGTGTGTTGGGTTTATTGGGGGTGGCTGAATTTTTGCCATCTTTGGTTGAAATTATTGTTGGGTTATTAGAGGTCTTTTTTAGTTTTGTTATCATGCAATAACTCAAGCTACACGACGCCCTTTTTCGTTATCATAACTTGTGTTATTAGTTTGAGAATTGGTTAAAAGGGGTGTTGGATTTATTGGGGTGGCTGGATTTTTGCCATTTTTGGTTGAAATTATTGTTGGGTTATTAGAGGGTTTTTTTAAGTTCATTTTTAGGATTTGAACCATTATGAATGTTCTTTTCAAGCTTTGTTATTATGCAATAACTCAAGGGTTGTTAGTGTGAGGTTTGGTTACAGGGGTGTTGCTAAATTTTTCCCCTTTTTGATTGAAATTAATGTTGGGTTATTAGAGTTTTTATATAAACTTCTATTTTTGTTTCATTTGTTATCTATTTGTTCATTTCAAGATTGGTTACTATTTTGGTAACCCCTAGGGTCAAGGACTTGGTCTTGGTGGAATGGTGGTATGCTCCTTCCAAGTCTAAGGTTTGAATCGGCTTGGATGCAAACAATTTCCAGGGGCTATGTACCATTGGCAAAGTCAATGACTAGCTTAATCCATATGATGTGGGAATGTTACATGTGTCTAGGGTTTAACCGGGTTAAAAGACATGATGCCCTGCACAGTCTCAGGAGTTCCTTGTTATCAAAATGAACGGTGCTATTTTGTGTAATTTTAATATGATGAGTAAGGGTTTGATTTTTAGGGGGTAAAGAATTTGAGGGGTATGTTTCTACTTTTTAATCAATTTCGTTATGTCTTTAATAATGTTTGCTAGAAAAGGGAAATCTATCTTCTGTGAATGAGGAGGCACAGGCTTTTGTTTTCATACTATAACTCAAGGGCTATTGGTGTGAGGATTGGTTAAAAGGGGGTGTTCATTTGATTTGGGGGGTGGCTGAATTTTTTCCATTTTTGGTTGAAATTATTGTTGGATTTTTTGAAACTTCTATTTTGCTTTATTTTTTTGTTCAATTCAAGAATGACTAGGATTTTTGTAATTTTGATATGATGGTTAAGGGTTTGACTTTTAGGGGGAAAAGAATTTGAGGGGCATGTTCTAATTTCAGTCAATCTCATTAAGTCTTTGATAATGCTTACTAGGAAAGGAAAGTCTATCTTCTGTGAATGAGGAGGCACAAGTTTTTGTTATAAGCGATAATACTATAACTCAAGGGTTGTTGGTGTGGGGATTGGTTAAAAGGGGGTGTTGGGTGGCTGGATTTTTGCCATTTTGGTTGAAATTATTGTTGGGGTATTTGTCAAACAAACTAAAGGGTTGTAGATTTATTGTGGCTTGGCTGAATTTTTGCCATTTTTTTTTTTATATTTTAATTTTTGGTTACTCAAGGGGTGATTGAAAGGATGGAACGCAAATCCTTTTGCCTTTCAACTTATTAAGGTGGGGGTCATGGATAAGATTAGATTTTCCTTTCTAATATATAAAGTGTTAATCTCTCTCTTTTTGTCTATCATCATGGTGGGATCGCAGAAAAAGGAAAACGTTCTTATACTCTCTGGTTTTTGCAATGAGGTGGCTGAATTTTTGCCATTTTTGGTTGAAATTATTGGTTATCATACTCTTTAACTCAAGTGTCGATTCAATTTCAAAGGATGGAATGCAAATCCTTTTGCGTTTCAACTTATTAAGGTGGGGATAATGGGTAAGATTAGATTTGCCTTCGTAATATATAAAAAGCCCTCAATCTCTCCTTTTGTCTATCATCATGGTTGGAGCACAGAAAAAGAAAAAGGTGCTTATACTCTGTCTCCCTCTCTCTCTCTCTCTCTCTGGTTTTTGCCATGAGGTTCTCAATTTTTGACTTTCAATGATGGAATGTGAATACTTTTACCTTTCAACTAATTAATGTGAATCCTTTTCCCTTCCAATTTTTGGTAAGAGTTGCGTTTGTAATATATAAGGGATGAATCTCTTTCATTTTGTATTATCATCATGGTGGGAACACAGAAAAAAAGGCAAGTTGCTTGTATGTTTTTGTTTTTTACTCTTTGTAGGAATGTTCAATTGGTGTGTTCACATTTTCACCATTGGTTTGTTTATGATATATTGAATATTCTTTTTTTTATTTTGACTTTGAATGCAACACTTCCACGAGAGAGAGAGAGAGAGATGGCTTGAGGGTTATTGGTGTTGCTGTCCATACATAAAAGCAAAGTAATGGCCGGTTTTGGGTATAAAATTAGGAAAGTTATTAAATGGGTGTCTTTATCACTCGTGGAGCTTCTAGGCTTTGCTTTATCATTGTCAAAGCAATTAAAGAAGGATGTGCATATGATAAAAAAGGTGCAGGATATGCGTGTTTCATCTTTTGAGGACCATATGGATCTTATTATAGTCAGTCCCTCTTTCCTTTTTTTCCAACCGTACCTGTCGATACCTACCTTTTTTTTTTCTCCTCCTCTCCTTTTCTATTGGAACTGTGTGTAATATCTAGTCGTGTTTCCAACACACAATTAGTTCTTTTATTTGTTTCTTTGGGATAGGACTGAATGAGATTGTAGAATGAGGTTTTATTTTAGGAAACAGCAGGGAAATGTTGTCTAATGATTATATTGCTACCGATAATTTTTTTTTTTTTTTTAGAAAGTGCTACCGATAATTTGGCTGCTTGGTTTTGAGTGTATATAGTATATACCATTTTCTTTTTTTTGATAAATTGCCTATGCCCTATGGATTGAATTTGGATTTACAGAAATGTCATGCGTACCTATTGAGACCTTTTTCTTTTTTTCTTCTTTTTTTTTATTTTATTTTTTATTTTTATTTTTTTTTTATGTCTTGCAATTTTCTTGCTTGGAAGCTAGAATAGAATCTACTGTATTTTCTGTGTCACTATGAGTCTATGTAGATACCAATTTGAGATTGCACAAATTTAATCATGATTATTTTTAAGGGGAGTGCATATAACCCAACAATCTGATAAACATTTTTTTTTTTTTTTTTGAGAATCTACAATCTGATAAACTTGATCTAAACACGACTTGATATCTCGGATTATTAAAAAAAAAAGATGAGAAGCTTGGGCTGGGTTGGATTGGATTTGGTGGCATTTTCAGACCCGGCATAACTCACAACTCACGTATTGGTTTTAAAATATCTATATAAATTTCTAGTTTGATTTATTTGGGCACCTAATTTTGATAAAATTGGAATATCGGACTAAGGTTTAATCATTTATTAAATAGTCAACTTAAATAGTTGAATGAAAACTCTACTTTATATATATATATATATATATATATAAATTTATATATCTGGCCAAATATATATAGATATATTAGGCCTGATAAAATAGTCTCAACTTTATGGCCCAATACGTATACAGCCCTATTTTAAACAGTGGTTTTTTTGTGGGTATGTGCATGAAGTTGAAATGTCGGTGAGGGTGTCGCCGTGGAGCTACAAATGCATTGACATGGAGGATAGCCCAAAACATCGAAGGACCAAATTTTTTGCACTACTTTTTCTATTATTTGATAAAATAAGATGGGTGTTACTAGTTGTAGAAGTTAGAAATTAATGACAGTGCTTCTCTAGTGTATGGTTAAATAACTATTGAAAATACTTTGTCTAGATCTTGAACATACTTTAGCAAGATCTTAAAGACAATGTCAATTGGGATGGTTTAGAGCCTGTTTGGTTTGGAGGTATCTCAATTCCCATATTTAATCACTCTAAACTCATCACTTGATCTCTAAGTCAGTTTGTGTTTACTTGTGCATAAGATCTCTAATTTAGTTCTTGGATCCGTTTGTTGTGAAATCCACAGATGATGGAAGGAGGAGATGTTCTATCTTGTGGAGACCAAAACCGAGAAGAGAGACCGATTCCACCTTTTGGGCCGTCGAGATGAGAGACCCACAACTCGATATTAGAGACCCACTACGAGAGTCACTATCGAGACGGAGATGGAGATCGTACGTTTGAGAGTTTGAGCTTTAGTTGGAGAGGCAAATCGAGACCTAGACACAAGATTGGGAGATCGGTTGTGTTCTCAGATCATGACCATCGAGAGGGCATTCTACAGTTCTTGGAAGAGATGAGAGCTATTTGGGAAGAGAGGGAAAAAAAAACTATAAAAAAAATATTAAAAAAAAAAAACTTAAAAAAACTAAAAAGAAAGAAAAAGAGTATGGCATGGAGAGAGGGATAGAGCCATTGGGGTGGAGTAATTGTGGGATGGCATGATTAAGCAAGACACAGCAATGGGTTCTATAAGATGAGTGAAATTACAATAGTGCCATCGTAACTCATTTTCCACAACTCGGAAACACCCAAAATTTGTTTTTATTTTCTAATACTCATCACTTATTTTGTTGAGTTATGGGTGACGAGAGAACTGGGATTGAAAACTTGGTCAAATAGATTTCTTATGCGTGGGACCCACCAAAAGTAAATAATGGGTAATTGAAAATGAGTGATGAATGGATGATGATAATAAGGCAAACTAAACAGGCTCTAATTATCACATCAAGAATTCTCACTTTCTCAAATTTCTTGAGAAAATGAAAAGATTATTAGTTGGTCTTACCTATCTGAAGGGAGAGTGACCAAAAGAAAAGGGGAAAAAGGTTTTCATTTCCCTAAAAAGAAGTAAAAAATTGTTATATGGTACCCGTTTGGATTCAACTTAAAATGGCGTTTGCGTTTTGTAAAGTGCGTTTTTCTCTTCTTCTTTTTTTTGGTTCAGCCCGCAATTGTTGACAAGTCAACTGTGAACAGTGCACACGTGCACTATTCACGGGTCCTACAAATTACACTTTTTCATTAAAAATGGGTCCTACAGTATTATTTACATATTTAAAAATTATTTCGTTACAATGTTTTCAGTTTCAGTTTTCAGTTTCATAAAAAATAAACTCAATCCAAACGGACCCATAGTACGAAATGGTTTAGAAAATTAGAATTAGTTTTGTTTTCCTTGTTTTAGTCTGTTGTACTTTGTCGTCTAGGATACCTCCAAATACTAGAAGCAAGAGGAAACAATGATGGAAACTGAGAAACTTTATTCACAATGTTTTTCTCTGATAAATAAGAACAAAACTTGTTCACAAGCAAGAGCCTCCTCGATTCTTGAACGAACTTGCTCTTTGGACTTTTGGGGAAGAAGGAAAAGCCCATATACAATCGAATAAGAGTTGATGGCATACTAGCCTACTAGGGCCTGAGGAACAATAATTAAGTGGCAATGTAGTTTATAGGGCTCGAGGAACAACATTTAGGAGGCAAAGTCCAAAATGAAGTTCAAATCAACATTACCAATCTTTGAAAAAAAAATAATAAAAAAAGAAGAAGGAAAATCATGCCTTTGGGAATGTGAAGGAAGAATCCATTTTTGTGACCGTAAAGAAGAAGATGGAATTCTGAAAGTTTGAGGAGCAATTGCTAGGTGCCAAAATTCAGAATGAATGAAAGCCTATTTTGACACAATATCAAAAGAGTAAGACTCAATTTGTCATATTTAAAATATTAGAGACCAAATTGACACACAATATAAAAATTAGAGACCAAATATATAATTTACTCATCTTAATTTGTGTAGCTCATTAAGTGGCAATCAACTATCAATTTACATAAAGAAAATGATATGTTTACATTTACTATTCATGTAAAGTGTACACAATTGTACACATTTCACATTTGTATGAACAATGTACAATATTATAAACTGTTCATGTAAATATGTACATGTTATGCACTTTTATTTAGTCTACAGTGTAAAAACGTAATTTCGTTTTACTTAAATATTTTTTTCACAATCTTACCAGAAATCTCAGGTTCCCTTTTGTTAATATTTATATATTTTATATAATTAAATGGTAAAAAAGTTGTTAAAAGTATGTGGAGGTTATGTTTAATTGTAACTATAGTATTAAAGTGGTTTTATGTTTATAAAATGGTAAGTCATTTGACACATAATTAATGACATAATATGAATTCGTAACAGCATCTATCATCTCAAATGGGAAATTAAAATTATATATCTAAAAACACCAATTACATCTTAATGACATTTCTCATAGTCGGTGGTACTTTTGTTACATTCAATGGTTCCTTTTTTTTTTTCCCCTCACCAATTACCATAATACCTCCAAAACCTAAAAAATGACCAAAATACCCTTAAAACCTAAAAAATGACAGAATCACCCTAAAACTGGAAAAAAAAAAAACTATAAAACCCAAAAAATGACCGAAATAAACATAAAACTTAAAAAATGACCAAAATACCCTTAGAACAAAAAAAATTGACCAAATGTCCCTGAAACGTTAAAAAAAAAAAAAGACCAAAATTACCATAAAACCTAAAAAATGACTGAAATAACAATGAAACCTAAAAAATGACCAAAATAACCCTAGGACAAAAAAAAAAGACCAAATGACACTAAAACTTAAAAATTGACCAAACTGACCTTTGAAACCAAAAATAAAATGACTAAAATGACCTTGTAACTTAAAAAGTGACTGAACTTAAATATTTATAATCCACCTAATAATATAAAATTTACAAAAAAAAAAAAAAAAAAAAAAAAATTTACCCAAAACTTGATTTCATGAAAGCAAAGTACCATACAAAAAGAAAAAAAAAAAAAAAGATAAATCACTCCATAGTTCACACTCCAAATATTAATTACTATCTTAAATATTTATAATTCATTTAATAATATAAAATTTACAAAAGAAAAAATGAAATAAAAAATTTACCCAGTACTTGATTTCTTGAAAATAAAGTACCATAAAAAATGAAAAAGAAAACAAATATAAAGAAAAATCACTCTATAGTCCACACTCTAAATACTAATTACTATTTTAAATAGTTATAATTCACTTAATAATATAAAATTTACAAGAGAAAAAAAAATTGAAAAAAAAAAAATTACCTAGTACTTGATTTCTTGAAAATAAAGTACCATACAAAAAGAAAAAAAAAAATCACTCCACTGTCCACAATCTAAATACTAATTACTATCTTAAATATTTATAATCTACTTTATAATATAAAATTAAGAAAAGAAAAAAAAAGTGAAAAAAATTATCCAATACTTGATTTCTTGAAAATAAAGTACCATACAAAAAGAAACAGAAAAAAATAAATCACTTCACAGTCCATAGTCTAAATACTAATTGTTATCTTCAATATTTATAATCTACTTAATAATATAAAATTTACAAAGAAAAAAAAGTGGAAAAAAAAATTTATCTAGTACTTGACTTCTTGAAACTAAAGTACTATACAAAAAAAAGAAAAAAAAAAAAGATAAAGATAAATTACTCCACAGTCCACAATCTAAATACTAATTACTATCTTAAATATTTATAATGCACTTAATAATATAAAAGTTACAAAAGAAAGAAAATTAAAATATAAAAATAAAAAATTACCCAGTTCTTGATTTCTAAAAAGTAAAATACCATACAAAAAAAAAAAAAAAACAAAAACAAAAGGATAAAGATAAATCACTCCACATTCCACACTCTAAATACTAATTACTATCTTAAATAATTATAATCCACTTAATGATATAAAATTTACAAAAGAAAAAAAAAGTGAAATTTTTTTTACCCCGTATTTCATTTCTTGAAAATAAAGTACCATACAAAAAAAAAAAAAAAGGTAAATCGCTCCACAGTCCACAATCTAAATATTAGTTACTATCTTAAATATTTATAATCCACTTAAAAATATAAAATTTACAAAAGAAAAAAAGTTAAAAAAAAAAAATTTATCCAATACTTGATTTCTGGAAAGTAAGGGTGTGTTTGGTTGGGTAGATTTTAGGGTGGATGAAAAAAAAAAAAAAAAAAAAGTGGAAAATAAGAGAGGAAATGAGTGGGAATGGTGTTTGGTTGAAAGGGGGAGGGGGAGAGAAAAGTGGTGGGGCCCACAAGTTTTCTCTCCTCCCCCTTCAAAATACAATCTCTCCAAATTTGGAGAGAAAATTGGAGTGAAAAGTGAGAAAAATATTTGGACAAAACTGCCCTTACCTCTTTTAACGTTTCTAGCTTTTTTTTTTTTTCCTTCTTTTGATTTTTCCTTTCTCTAATAACGCTGGCTTTTTGTTTTTGTTTTTGTTTTTTGTTTGGTTGAGAGGGGGAGGGGGAGAGAAAAGTGGTGGGGCCCACAAGTTTTCTCTCCTCCCCCTTCAAAATACAATCTCTCCAAATTTGGAGAGAAAATTGGAGTGAAAAGTGAGAAAAATATTTGGACAAAACTGCCCCTACCTCTTTTAACGTTTCTTTTTTTTTTTTTTTTTTTTTTTTTTTTTTTTTTTCCTTTTTTTGATTTTTCCTTTCTCTAATAACGCTGGCTTTTTGTTTTTGTTTTTGTTTTTTGTTTTTTCTTTCCTTGGTTTTGTTAGGACATGGGGGGTTTTTTTTTTCCCTTTTTTTTAATGTTTATTTTTATTATTTTTTTTAAGAAAACACTTTTGGATGATTTCTTATACTATTTTTTGAAATGTCCACTTTCATCTATACACAATTTTTTTTTTTTTTTTAAGTATAATGTATTATCTTTTGTTTTATTTAAGAGGGACATGATGGTAAATTTATACAAACCTTATTTTCAACCAAACCAAAAAGTTTTCCATCCTTCTACTTTTCCACCCTCTCAACCAAACACAAATGAGTAAAACTAAAAATTTTTCTATCCTCCCACTTTTCCATCCCTTTATTTGCTGGTGTGTTTTGAACTGAGTAGAATTTATTTAATTTAGCAACCTATTTATTTTAAGATAAGTGTTAATGTAATTTAAAAGTTCCAGTTATTAAGGCAAGAGTAGCAGCTTTTGTATTTAAATCTTTTTGAGATTAGTGTGGAGCATTTCAATTAAAAAGAAGCTTGGATCTGCCACAAGCCAAAAAATATATTAATACATAAATAAAATTTTTTGGCTAAAAGAAGCTTTTGTGTTTTGATTTTCTTAATTGTAAAAATTGGCTTTGTCATAACTAGATGAGCATACCTCATAACAAATTGATGACATTTAATTGAATCTTCTTTGTTCATGAAGGTAGTAAATAATGAACTTTTTCTGTGATCGTGAAGAACCAAGTAAGGGTTTCCACCAGATATATAAAATTTGTTAACTTTGACAAACTTTAGCAATTTGGGAAAACCTTTTAACATTTTTGGCAATTATAAATAAACGGTACAAAGATGTGAATATGAATTTGAAATTCAATTAATTTGTATTGATATTATTCTTGAATTACAAAGTTAGAATTTAATCTGCGTTGGTAAAATTACCATCAAAGTTTGAGAATTTGACTTTTCATTGTATTGGGGTTCATCTATTTGATTTTTAAATAGTTTTTATGTTTGTATTTGTGTTTAAAATGAGTCTAGATGCTACAATGGGTCATGAGCCGTACTCACAACCTATCCAAGCATCAACAATAGCAACAATGACAATGACACCAAGGTACTCTAAAGTCTCTATCCCTAACTTGGCTATGTTTTTAAAATACTTTTGCAATCACTTTGGTCCTGCACATCTACTTCTCTATTTGGTAACCAAATTTGGTTCTATTTGTGGAGCTAAATTTCAGTTTCTTTGTTATTTGTATATATCAGTATATATTATATCTTGATGTTGTTTAGTCATTTTATCTTCAATCATAATTGCAAATTGTTCATGAAATCCTTGGTTTGAAAGGAATTGTCTTAGAGTGGTTTGTAAGTAGATTTTAATACGATAGAAACATAAAGTCAAATTTCCATTTTAAATGTTAGGTATGATTAGGCGCACATCAATCAATCATTAGAATGTAAAAGGAAGTTAGAGGATTTGTAATATAAATGCACAGATCCATAAGATAGTTGGAGAGGATTGCATAATCTGATGATGGTGGTGGCAACAATGTTCCCTCATCAAGTAGTTTTTTCATCTTATTATTGCAATTTTCTACTAAAAGCACTGTTTGTTTGTTTGTTTTTTTTTTTTTTTTTTTTTTTTTTGTGCTTTAGTTTCAAAATTTCAATTGATGGTTTCAATGTTTTATATACTTCTATGGTTTGAAGAATACTTCTCTAATGATTATATATATATATATATATATATATATATATATAAAAGATTAGTGGTGTTGGATTATAAAGCGCCTCTATGCACAAATTTACTAATCTATTGTTTGGTTTGTTATCCGCTCGTCCAATAAGAATGCAAAAAAAGCTTGACGAGCTAAAACTTTGAAAGTTGCTTCATTTTGCTCTCTTAAAATATTATGATTATTTGCTGGTGATATTTCTGCTTTATGGTGTTTTTAAAACAAGATTGCTTTTGAAGCAATTTGTATCTATGTTAATGGTGTATATACTAAGAATGATTGATACTAATGGTATGGAAGATTTATATAAAATCATGACTCTAACTTTTGTTGAGGGTTGCAAAAGTAGGAAATGAAAATTATGGGATTCTTCTTTGTAGACAACCATCTGTTCCTGAAGTGAGAAGCCAACGTTTTATTGGAAACTAGGTAGTACCATCCTTATAAAATTATTCAACGGACTTCTCAATTCAACCATAGAACCCTTAAGTATCCCATCCTCAAATGTTTTTCCTTCTCTTGAGATGCTATATAAAATGTCTCAAAAATCTGCACTGCACACTGTTTTGAATAACTTTTTGCATTGTTTTTAATTAACGTTTTGTAAACCAATTTTTTGTTTTGTATATCAAGTTCTGTAAAAGGAACAATGTGAGTTTGTTTGTGTTGGTTGAAAAATTCTGATTTTTTAGAGATAGTGAGTGATTTCGTTTTGTTCATCAACTAATTAGTACCAAACTATTTCACAGAAACTTTGCCACAACAATATATTAGTAAAATATTTGTAGTTTATTCCTTTCTTTATTTGTTTGCATTGATTGAAAATTTCTCGAATTTTTATCATAAAATTTTTGGAATTTTTAGCATAAAATTTTTGGAACACACTAGAATTTCAATCTCTATCTCTCTTCTTCTAATTTTTAGATTCTCCTTCCCGCCCTCAATATCAGACCGTTCTTTCTCGGTAATTGGGTGAGATTACCTACAAATCTGAATTTGGTTTATAATTTTTCCTATTCTTTTTCCTTTTAAAAAACAATTCGATGAATTCAAAAATGTTGATTAAGTGTGTTGTAATGGTTGTAATGTTTGGATGCATGTTGAGTGTGAGAATATTTCCAGCAAGCTTTTCAAGGTGTGCTTAATACACTTGATTTATGAATTTTGATGTCAATTTTTGTTCCTATCTTATATGTGTTTACTCATTGACTTGTGTATGGTTTAAAGGATCTAGAGAATGTAGATTACTATTGCGCAGATTGTAAAGCAAAGTCTAATTATGAGTTATCAACTTCAGAAAAATGCCAGCCAAATGTGAAGTATGTCTGTCCTATTTGTGTGTGTGTGTGTGTGTGCGATTCTTTTCCCTCCAATTGATTTTTGGGGCAATTGTATATTTGACTTTATAGACTAAGGAGTTTATCATCAGGTTTTAAGCCTGATTTTGTGACAATTTTTGAAGTAGGTCTTTAGAAAATAGTGGACAAAATGTTCTACCTGAAAAGGTAGCTGTGGTGTGCAATGGCATGGAAGGAACATATATTCCAAAACTTCATATGTAAGCCTTGAACTCATTTCTATATATTACATGTACGTTGACATGTTTTTCTTTAACATTCTTGTAGGCCTTTATGCACTCCTTTCTCACCACCACATTCATTTTCTTCTTATGCAATCCTTATAGCAACTTTCTGTTTGTTTTGTTGAAGGATTCATTAAGATGCTTCTTTATTATTTTATTTTTCCCCCATCTTAGAGTTATGTGCAAGTGTAGTTCATGTGGGCCAAAGAAGTATACACCTAGAAGATCAAATTCTACCTGAATTGTTATTAGGAATTTTCATTTTCTGGGTTTTGTTACTTTTTTATTTTTCAATTAGGTGGCACTCTCCATATCTATGTAAAGAGGCCAGTATTTTCTTTTAAGCCTTTGTGTTTTTGTCAATCTTTACACCAACCTGGACAATTCCATTAAGACAAAGAAACCAATGATGTTTCATAGTTATCAGAAGGACAAGATCAAGGACTCATGTTGAAGGTTGAGCAAGTTTGGATTGTAGCTGTTAACTCAGGCAGAGAGGCAGAGTATCAGAACAGAGCAATGGAAGAATTGTAGCTATGACTGTATAAACGATAGTGTTTAGACTTTGTATAAATACTTTATGTACTTTCATTTTCTTTCAATGCAATATAGAATTCTCTCATCAAATTCTCATAATACTACTTTGTTGTCTAAAATGACATAGTGCCTCAATGAAAGGGCTAGCAAGATGCTCTAAAATATTAGCGCCTGAAAAGCTCAAAATTCCATTTTTGACTATTTTGAGTCCAACCTTAGGAACAAACTTCGGCAGCCTTGGTATGACTCCACCGTGCAGGTTAACCCTATCTTCTAAGAACTTTACCGTGCGTCACACAGGTTAGCGACTAGTGCTCTATATTCACAAACTATTTTATAATATTTTTACAAATTGTTGATGTGGCAAATTCCTATTAGTTCTATTATGGGTTTATCACTAATATTATATTTTTACTTATCAATACCTATTTGAAAAATGCTAAAATCACATCAACAATTTGTAAAAATATTGTAAAATAATTTTATATACAGCATTATTCGTGGTAGGAAAGTCCCATAGCTTTCATATAGCCATGATGCATCATCAAGCCTTGGAATATGTGTATCCATTCACATTGACAGTCGGCTGCAAGTTTTTCACGCAAGTTCTTCCTCAAGACTTTTCCTTATGGCGACTTGGGAAGTTGGGAATCGCATCTATGAAAAATATGCGATTTATTCTTTTATAAAACACCACCTGCAGCATATCACAAAAGAGGGAGTAGTCAATGCAATTGACATAACACCGGGGCTTATGTTAAATAAAGTTGAAATTTCCTTTTTTGTGGTAAAATTAGACCAATTATTCTTTTAATTAGTAGTCATACTCATTTGGAAATAACTGTTACCAAAATCCAGGGTCCAGACCAATTGCGAAATGTCTTTGATTGGGGGTTTGTTCAGGGTGTGTTTGGACTTGGGATTGGGCGGGTTGAGTGGAAAAGTTTCTAGCCAATCCGCTATTGGCGCATTGGAAAAAACACTACCAACCCACCAAATTAAAAAAATTGATGGGTTGGTTGAAAATTTTGGCAGTTTTAACTCGTTAGATTGGATGGGTTAGTTTTAGTTATGTGTTAAATATTAAACTTCAAAATTTATTTTATCATTTACAAATAAATTTAAAAACTATTTCTTATAAATCCTTAAACCATTAAAGGACTTGGAACAAAATATAAATCATTATAGGAAATCATAGGAAGTGACCATTTTCTCATAGATTAAAGTACACGTTGTATGATATGAGTATTTTTCTAACTTTTTCTCTATTTTTTTTAAAGCAAATCCATATTATTATGTATGCTTACAAATATGTTGGAAAAGTATCACATTTTCCATATTAACATATGTGAATCATGCAATTAATAAAAAACAAATTATATTTTATATGAGATATAGAACAACAAGAGATAAATACCCGACCCAACCACCTATATATATATATATATATATAGGTGGTTGGGTCGGGTTTTGGTGGGTTAAAAAAAACTCAATCAACCACCTAACCTAACCTAACCCGCAACTTTAATAGTTAAACCTGTCCAACTCGCTTGGAAAATATCATATCCATGCAAGGCAGTGCGGAGTTGAGCAGTTTGGATGGATTGAGTAAGTTGTTGCATAGCCCTAGCTAATATAATGCAAGAAATACTTTAAATTTATTACAAAAATTGCACTAATTAATGTGTCATTGTCATTGATAAGAAAAAAAAAAGGCAAACATGCAAATTGTATCCTTTCAGTTTGACCAAAATTCATTTCAGTTTTCTAATTTTACTTTTTTTTAATTAAATCCTCTAAGTTTTAAGTTATTCAAATAAGATTTCTCCATCAAAATTTGTCAATTGTTGCCACTAAAACAAATAAAAATTTGGACATTTAACGACAACATTTAACGAAAGTTGATGGAGAGATCTTAATTAAATAAACTTGAAACTTAGAAAAATCAATTGAATGAAAGTAAAATTAGAGATTTGAAATTAATTTTGATCAAATTTAGAGAGCACAATTTGCATTTTTGCCAAAAAATAATTTAGATATTTATTTATATTATTAAAATGATATTAATTACCTTCATTATATATACATAAACTTTTTTAAAAAACAAATGATAATATCTTTAATATTTTCCAATAATTAAAGCCCACGTCAAAAGTGGGCCAACCAGAAATCGTTAGCATGACAATGTGCAATATAACAGGGTAAATGTTATATTAATAGGAAATCTCTCTTTAAAATAAAAATAAATATAAATTTTTTAGTTTACATTGTACACTTTTTGTAAATGTGTACAATATTTGTTAGACCACAATGTAATTAAGATTTACATTATTAGTGCAAATACAATTGCAACTTATAATTACTTGAAAATAAAAAATAAAAACTTTTAACACAAAAAATCGTTGGAAAAGTATCACACAGTTGTGGTATCTCTATTTTTCCCCAAATGGAGATATCATTGAGACAAAAACCAAGTAAACAAATGAATAAATCCCCTTAATTGCGAAGAGTAAATCTTTCTCTGCGCTATCATTTTGTGATTGTAGCCATGCATGCGTACAATGCTTAACCACGAAGAGAGAAAGAGACTACATACCCGATTGATAGTTATAGTGCTCCTGGCCGGACACGCACAAGCAAGTGTAGAACTATATATTGATGACACCTGAGAGAGATACCAACATTTTAATGCGATGGGACAAAACATTTTGCCATAACACACACAAAATACCAAGTGGCACTGCAGTACGTTCACACCTCCTCTTACAGACTAAATCTATTTTATGAGATAGTTTTAATAAAGAGAGAAAGCGCTCAATATGCATAGGGTTGAACAGAGTAAAGATCTAGAGTACTATCCTCATCTGCTTTCACTACAGGTAGGAGAATCATGATGAATACAAGTGTTCTCATAATAATTCCATCCATGATCCATGCATGTAGTGTTCTCTCCCCAGCTTAACAAGAAAGTTACATATAAAACCAAAATTTATAGGATCTATGCATGTGTTATTTGAAGTCTTTAATTAAAGAGAGTACTAATTTCAACTGTCGTGAATTTTTTTTCTTAAAAACAATTGTGTGTTTAGCATTCATCAATTTATAATCTCCCTTGGGAACAACTAAAGCAGTGACACATCTCTCTCTAGTTGGAGAAAGACTTGATTGGAAAGAAGAGTTGTCCTAAAATTATGACTGTTGGCAATAATGTCAGATATAATAATTAGTGATTTCTGGTTAAATGAACCCCTCAAATAAGTCATGGCTTTACACGATTTGTAAATTATTTGGTTAGTGGCTTTTCACTATCTAGAATATGCATGTTTAGTGCATAAGCAAGGGTGCAATGCAATCATAAATTTTGGTTTGACTATGTAATTACTCTTAACAAAACACTATTAGTTAAATTAATAAAATAAAAAACTTATTAATTAAAGAAAGATTTATATATGGTGACCTTTGAAGAAGTTTGGGTGATCAGTATAGATTGACTAAGGCCATGAATATACTTTAAGTGTAATCAGTTAAATATTCTAGTGACTTCTGGCAAACTCGTGCATTTTTATAGATATATTTTGTATTTGCACCATTTGCAAAAGACTGAATCCTGACCTTAGTAAGTTTAAAAAAAAAAAACCGTAATTAGAGGTACTAGCAAGCTACCTTGATTTGTAAAGTCTTCTCTCTCTCTCTGTCTACCCCACTGACTCAAAGGACCTCTAAATTAAATTGAAGTCTTCATCTTCAATAGTAATTTTCTTTTTACCTCCTACGAAGCCAAGTTAACAAATTTAAAAGTATGGAGGCAAAAATGAGCCATAGGTTTAAAGAAATGGCTTTGTGAGCCAATAGCAACTGTACTTTTCTTCTCCCTTCCCTCTAAGATGAAGACAATCAAGAGGCATTCTATCCTAATCGGTTGGAAACCACCCCCTCTTGGTTTATTTAAACTCAACAATAATGGTTCCGCCATTGGAAATCCGGGTAGAGCTAGTGTAGATGGTCTTATTAGAGAGTAGAGATTCCAGAGGAACTTGGAATTGAGGTTTCTCTAGAAGTATTAGTTTCATCCACTCTATGGCTGCTGAAACAATGGGGTCTTCGTGATGGTCTTAATCTAGCAAAGAACCTCAATATCTTACTATTGAAATTGATGCTATGTCAGTTGTGAATATTATTACATCTCCTTGTAATGTTGTTGATGCATTTCATCCATGTAGTGGACTAATTTATGATTGCAGGTAACTTTTCTAGCATTTTGAGAAGCCCTCATCAACCATACTTACTGTGAAGAGAATCATTGGGCAGATCTTTTGGCAAAGGAATGAAATTTATGTAATGATATTGTTGTTTTTCATTCTCAATCCCCTTTCTCCATTTGTACCAGCTTTAGCTAATGCTTAGGGCATTGTCTGCTCCAGACTTTGTAATCCTTAGTTTCTCTTAATAAAAGTTCCAGTTAACCAAAAAGAAGAAGAAAAAGTTAAAACCTACTCAAAGCCAACGACCCGATTCAACCCAGCCTAGCCTAAACCTTAGGGGTTGGGTTGAGTTGAATTTGTGATTTTTAAGTTGAAGAAAGTTGAAATAGGCTGTAAAATATCCCAAAACCAATCCAATCTAACCCGTCCTTAGTGAGGACGACCATGTTAATGTAGGAGATGCACAATACTCAACTCAACCCATGGATATCTCCATTTTGTCTAATTGATCATATTAAGTACTATAGTGGATTGAAGGGGATTCTTTTATACTGGTTTGGAGTAAAACTTTATCCTAAAAGTCTCTTATAAGTGAAAGATAAATAGTATTAAGAAATTAAATAAATAAATAAATAATTATCAGGACACAACAATATTCTCGCTTGAATTGCCATCCAAAGTACCCGGTTGTTGACTCATTATTTCTTCAAATCTTTGTTGAAGGTCGTAATTAGAAATGGAAAAATGGTTCACTCTTAGAACTACTCTTGCATGGCAACCTCTCAGTCTCTCTGTTGCAATGGTTGGTTTGTATAGGAAAAACTACCTTAAATAGGCGGCACAACGTGTGGGGCTGGCTACTCTTCAAGAAATTTTCGCTTGAGCCCATGCCAACTGAAGGTATTGCAAACTTCCTATGTGAATTTCACTTGTGAAAAAGTGATTTTGAACAAGCGAGAATAATTTCTTTTGAGCGAGTCTTCTAAAACTTGAATTCTTCAATGCTAGCTGTTTTTTTTATTTTTATTTTTATTTATTTTTTAATTATTTATTTAAGTTAAGTTAATATAAACAAAACTTAATTAAAATATAAAAAAATTAACGAGTGCTCTAAGGACATTTGTTAACAAATCATTTTTAGAAAATTTTTATGGAAAAAGAAAAAAATTAATGTTTTGATAAATTTTTCAATTTCCTGATTAAAAACTTTTTAAAATTGGTTTATTAACAATTGATCTAAGACCATTCGTTACCGTTAACATGACCCTTAAAATGTAACTATTATAACTCAATTGATATTTTTTGATATTTTCAATGAAAACATTTAAGATTTAAATTCCTTCATCCAATAATAGAATTATCAAAATATTATACACACACAGGTACATGCATACATGCATATAAATATATATATATATATATATATATATATATATATATATACCTCTCACTCGATCTCTCCATAAACAATGGTTGTTTTGGGACTAAAACTTTATTGTTATTATTGTAGTATAACTCTTACATTAGATATAGAAATTCAAGTAATAATTTAAAATCTAACATAATTTATAGGGAATAAATTTATATATTAAAAGGTATAGAGACAAAAATAAAGCATGGATCGATTTCATTTTTTTTTTTTTTTTGATATTTGAAAAAATGGATCAAAGTTGGAAGACACAGTTATTATTATTTTTTTTGGGGGGGGGGGGGGGGGGGGGGGG
>NC_044908.1:84674600-84751972 GCF_001633185.2 Quercus lobata
GCAAATATGGTTGGCCTCCAACGGGGATATGATCAGGATAGGCGAGCTCACCTACCTGTATCGTTTGAAAGAGTCTAAGGAGTGGGGGTATTATGAATTAATCCCTTGGGAAAGAAAGACTAGGATCGTCAAGGGATTGCCCTCGTCATTCAGGTATTGGAAGTCGCGCTTTTTCTTTGTGTCTGGGGACGACTTCGAGACTCAATCCAGCAGTGATTGGGGTGATATCCCGAAGTTGCTCCGTCGGTGGGGAACCTCGACCTTAGGTGCGTCAGTATTTCTCCCCGTCGTTTCAATTTTGCCAATTTTGAGGCTATGGTCTTGCTAACTTCTTTGTTTCTTTGTTTGGTATAGTTAAAAGATGGCCTGGACTGAAGAGCCGGTATAAGGAACGCATAGAGACTGCGATCGGGTACGCTGAGGCGATTGAAAGCTGGGACGATCTGGTTGACCCCTGGTCTCTTGCATTTTACAATCTCAGTCCTGACCCGTCTCCTTTCGTTCTTCGTCAGCTTGGCATTGAAGGCAAAAAGAGTGAGTTTTAACTTCTTCAATGTTTGATTCTTCTTATGTACACTTAAGCAATCTTTGACTGGCATTTTCTTCTTGCATAGATGACGACAAAATTCAACAAGGATATGTATGCAAAGATGAGATCAAAGAAGGACGAACCACTGTCCAATCTGGAGAAGAAGGCAGTGCGAGTTACCGGGAATGGTCCTACTTCCATGCCCCTTAGTATCGTCTCTTCCATAGCTTCCGAAACGACGAGGACTGCCTCCCCGACCGTCTCGATAGAGGAGATTCCTACTCCCGGCTCCAAAAGGCCGCGTGTGGTTGGCAAAAGGAAGGAGAAGACTGATACTCGTTCGTCCACCATTTGGGATGACGAGACGTTGGCGGTAGAAAGGGCTCATGAGGTCGTCACTCCAGCGGACTTGAAGGCTCTTTCTGACATGTCCCTAAACGATGTGGCTTCTCATCATGTCCACAAACTCGTCCAGGTATGGAGTTCTTCCTTCTACATTTCATCACTTTTTTTTTTACAGACGACTTCATAATTTCCTCCAGGTGTTGGGAGAGAGCCTCCATATTACCGCTGAATACCTCACTCAAGGGGCCAAGGTGGCGTCTCTGACAACCCGGATGGAGGCCTTGGAGAAAGAGAGCTCTGACCTAAGGACGAACCTGATCACCTCCATGGACGAGGCAACGACTTTGAAGGAGAAGGTCAAAGTGCTGGAGGACGACCTCAGAGTTGAGTGCGGGTTGACTCGCGAGAAGGACGAGCAGCTTCTTGCAGCCAAGGAGAAACTTGTGACCATCGCTGCTCGATCTGTGGAGGCTTTCCAGACCACTGACGAGTACAATACTGTGCTCTTCAGTTGGTATTTCAAAGGTTTCGAACTTCTTCGGAGGTATATGATCAAGCATCCTTCTGGAGTCAACCTGGAGAGTCTGGACTTGGAAGAAGTTGACAAGGAAATGGCTCTGGATGAGGCGGCTTCATCTTCTGCCCCTGGTGATGATGCGCCTGAGCCTGTTGCTGACGTACCGGCCAGTGAAGGCACAGCCGATGCCTGATTTGGATACTTAGAAATTTTTTGTTTTATGGTGGGTGCCCATCTTGTTTTGGGCCTTTTCTTTTTGTAAATCTAATTTCAAAACAATTAATTTTATTTTGAAAACAATGATAGTGGCCCAGTGGTTATGGGCTGGAATGAAGCGTACTTACTTTTCCTCTAGATGTTTTGGCTGATTTACATCTGTCTACAGTTTTGTGCTTTGTTAATTAGTCATTGCATCCTATTTTGATTTGATGTACTGCACTCTTTTCTCCGTCAACTGACTCCTGCCACTTGTGACTTTAAGGGGGTGCTGCCTGGGCGACTTATATCCGTCCAGGCGGACTCTTGTCACTTTTTTTTTTTTTTTTTGTCGTCAATAACTTACATCCGTCAAGGCAGAATCTTGTTACTTAGTCTTTTAACCATACTACGATGGTCGTCGGTAACTTACATTCGTCAAGGCGGAATCTTGTTACTTAGTCTTTTAACCATCCTATGATGGTCGTCAGTAACTTACATCCATCAAGGCGGAATCTTGTTACTTAGTCTTTTAACCATCCTATGATGGTCGTCAATAAGTTACATCCGTCAAGGCGGAATCTTGTTATTTAGTCTTTTAACCATACTACGATGGTCGTCAGTAACTTACATCCGTCAAGGTGAAATCTTGTTACTTAGTGATTTATAGGCCTCATGGTCGACCAGTACTGCCTGCGCAAAAACATCAGAGGAATAATACTTTTATTAACTTCAATAACGAATGCATTCGTGTATTACATTTACTCATGGTATTTCTTTAAATGCTCAATGTTCCAAGGACGAGGGAGCTTTTGTCCGTCCATAGTTTCCAGATGGTAACTTCCTTGTCTAGAGTAGTGAATGACGCAGTAAGGCCCTTCCCATGTAGGGCCTAGCTTCCCTTGAGTAGGGTCTTTAGTTGCTATAGTGACTTTGCGAAAGACGAGGTCCCCTATGTCCAGACGCTTGAGTTTGACCCTCTTGTTGTAGTACTCGGCCATCTTTTTTTGATACTTTGTCATTCTACCGGACGCATTGTCTCTTACTTCATCCAGGCAATCCAGGTTGAACCGCAGTTCCTCGTCATTGAGTCCATCTCTGAAAGTTCCTCGTCTGATGCTTGTTATTCCAACTTCTACTGGGATTACTGCCTCTATGCCATAGGTAAGCCTGAAGGGTGTCTCTCCTGTTGGGGTTCTGGCTGTAGTCCTGTATGCCCACAGGACACTAGGTAGTTCTTCTAGCCAGGCACCTTTTGCTTCGTCCAGCTTGGTTTTGATTATCTTGAGCAGCGTCCTGTTCGTTACTTCCGGGGATGAGAACTGATTCTTGATCCCGAGGTCCGAGCAGAAGTCTCTGAAGCCTTGGCTGTCGAACTGCCTCCCATTATCAGATATGATCGTCAAGGGAATCCCGAACCTGCAGATTATGTTTTTCCACACGAAACTCCGGATCCGAGCCTCAGTGATGGTTGCTAGGGCCTCTACTTCAACCCATTTTGTGAAATAGTCAATAGCAACTAGAAGGAATTTTACCTGATCTTTACCTCGGGGTAGAGGACCGACGATATCGATTCCCCATTGTGCGAACGGCCATGGGGAGGCTATGGTCGTCATTTTCTCCGCTGGAAGCCGTTGCACATTCCCGTACCGCTGGCATCTGTCGCACCTTCTGACGATATCAGCAGCATCCCCCTGCATGGTTGGCCAAAAATACCTCGTTCTTATCACCTTGTTGACTAGGGATCTGGAGCCGGCATGGTTGTCACAGATTCCTCCATGTACTTCTTCCAGGATGTATTTGGCCTCATCCTCGTCGACGCACTTTAGATAAGGCATAGAGAAGCCTCTCTTGTACAAGACGTCATTCAGGATCGTGAACCTAGCTGCTCTCTTCTTGACCTTTCTGGCTTCGTCAGTATTCTGAGGTAGGTGCCCGTCCTGAAGGAAGGATATTATGGGCGTCATCCAAGTGTCTGTCCTCTGGATGAAGAACACCGCCACCTCTTCAATACTCGGGTGTTTCTGGATCTCTATTGCCATGTCTGTGCTCATCTTCCCTTCTTCTGATGACGATAGTTTTGATACTTCGTCGACCCCAATATTCTGGCTTCTTGGTATCTGGACGAACTCCACTGTGTCAAACTCTTGAGTTAGTTGCCTTGTCAGTTTGAGGTATTTCTGCATCCTTTCTTCCTTTGCCTCGTACTCTCCACTGATCTGTCCGATTACCAGCTTTGAATCACTCTCGATCAGCAAGTTTTTGGCACCAAGAGCTTTCCCAAGCCTCAAGCCCGTCAATATTCCTTCATACTCGGCTTCGTTATTGGTGGCTGGGAACTTCATTGGAACCCCATATTTCATCACTTCTCCGTCAGGGGTGGTTATGACGACCCCTACTCCCCCCCTTTTTTGGTATGGCGACCCCTACTCCCCCCCTCTTTTGGGCTGACGAACCATCTGTCTGTATTGTCCATTTATCAACTTCGTCTGTAATTCCATCTTCGTCTGGAAGAGTGAATTTAGCGATGAAGTCAGCCAGAGCTTGTGCCTTGATAGCTGTTCTTGGATGGTACTTGATGTCAAATTAGCTGAGTTCGATTGCCCATTGGACCATTCTCCCTGCTGCTTCTGGTTTGTTCATTGATTTCTTAATTGGTTGATCCGTCATCACAAGGATAGGATTTGACTGGAAATACGGCCTGAGCTTGCGCGAGGCTACTATAAGTGCAAACGCAATCTTTTCGATCCTTGGGTACCTGAACTCAGCTTCTTGAAAGGCTTGGCTGACGTAGTACACCGGGAGTTACTTCTTGCCTTCTTCTCTAATCAAGGCTGCGCTTACTACCGAGGCTGACACCGCCAGGTACAAGTATAGGTTCTCCCCTCCTTTGGACGGGCTAAGGAGAGGTGGACTGCTCAGGTATTGCTTCAGCTCTTGGAACGCTGCTTCGCATTCGTCGGTCCAAGCAAAAGCCTGCTTGAGGGTTTTGAAGAAGGGCAGGCATTTGTCTGTGGCCCTAGAGACGAACCTATTTAGAGCTGCTATCCTTCCTGTAAGTTTCTGTACATCCTTGACGGTCTTGGGTGAGGCCATGTCAATGATAGCTCGTACTTTCTCTGGATTTGCTTCTATTCCTCTCTAGGACACCATGAATCCCAAGAACTTTTCCAAGGCTACCCCAAAAACACATTTGCTTGGATTCAACTTCATCTGGTGTTTTTTCAGGGTTGCAAAAGTCTCCTCCAGGTCGTCCAGATGAGCGAGCTCCTCCTTGCTCTTGACGAGCATATCGTCCACGTATACTTCCATGTTCTTGCCAATCTGTTGGCTGAACATTTTTTTTACCAATCTTTGGTACGTAGCTCCAGCATTTTTCAACCCAAAAGGCATCACCTTGTAACAGTAGAGTCCTTGGCTTGTGATGAAGGCAGTCTTCTCCTGGTCTTCTTCAGCCATCTTTATCTGGTTGTACCCTGAGAAGGCGTCCATGAACGTCAGTAGCTTGTGTCCGGCGGTGGAGTCCACGAGCTGGTCTATCCTTGGTAGAGGGAAGCTGTCCTTTGGGCATGCTTTGTTCAGGTCGGTGAAGTCTACACACATTCTCCACTTTCTGTTCGCTTTCTTTACCAGGACGACGTTGGCGAGCCATTCTGGATAGTATACTTCCCGGATGAATCCAGCCGTCAAGAGTTTGGTTACTTCCTCTGCTACTGCCTGATCTCGTTCTGGAGCAAAAGTTCTTCGTCGTTGCTGAACGGGCTTCCTGCTGGGGTCCACATTCAGCCTATGCTGGATGAATTCTGGAGATATGCCTAGCATGTCCTCGTGACTCCATGCAAAGACATCTAGATTCCCCTTAAGGAATTTTATGAGCCTCGTTCTCATCTCGGGGCTTAGCGTCGTCCCTATCCTGGTCGTCTTGTCCGCATTTCCTTCTACCAACTCCACTGCTTCTAGGGTCTCCATCCCGTCCTCCTCTTTTTCTTCAATCGTCCACGTGTGGTTCTCTTTTTTTGCCAGTACGGTCTGATAGCATTCCCTTGCCAGGACTTGGTCACCCTTCACTTCACCCACGCCGTTGTCTGTTGGGAATTTCACCTTCAAACAGTAGGTCGACATCGCCGCCTTTCACTTGTTTAGGGTGGGCCTCCCAATGATGACATTGTAGGACGAGGGGCAATCTACCACCAGGAAGTCTACTTGTTTGGTCAACTGCAATGGGTAGGTCCCTGCCATCACCGTCAGAGTCATTATACCCCTGGGGTAGACCCTGTCTCCACTGAAGCTGACAAGCGGAGAGTCAAAAGGGCGGAGCCTTTTTGGATCTAATCTCAACTGTTGGAAGGCTGGGAGGTAGATGATATCCGTTGAGCTCCCGTTATCAATAAGGATCCTTTTGGTATTGAACCCTTCTATATTCAGCACTATGACCAGGGGATCGTTGTGAGGCTGCTTTACTCCTCTGGCGTCTCCTTCATTAAAGGACATGTCTTGGTATGTTCGTCGGTGCTTGGACAGAGGCATGGTGTGGACGCTGTTCACCTGTCTGTGGCATGCTTTTTTGAGTGATCTAAATGATCCTCCTGAGGATCGTCCTCCCGTGATCGTGTTTATCTCCCCGATCACTTTGTGTGGAGGCTGGGACGGATGGTCGTCATCCCGAGTGAAGGATTCATGTTAGGTCCTGTTGTCGTCTCTGAACTTGTTATATTCTCCTTTCTTTACATATTTCTGTAACTTTCCTTTCCGTATTAATTCCTCTATTTGTTCCTTCAGGTCTCTGCAATCTTCTGTGTTGTGGCCGTGGTCTCTATGGAACCGGCAATACTTGTTATTGTCGCGTACGTTGGGGGACGAGTGTAATGGCCTGGGCCATTTGAGATAATGCTCGTCCTTGATCTGCGTGAAAATCTTGTCAACAGGCATAACCAAAGGAGTAAATTTTACCTGACGAGGATTTTTGTCGTCTCTCCTTCTATTCCCGTCATTGTTCCGTCGTTCTGGTCTGTCTCTCTTTTGCCCTCTACGGTCGTCTTCTCTTTTGGACTTGTCTCCTAACCTCTCAGTATCTTTTATGGCAGCTAGAGCATCTTTCGCGTTCATGTACTTTTGTGCCTTCAGGAGCATCTCAGCCATCGTCTTCGGGGGGTTTTTTACAAGAGAGGCCACAAGGTCTCTGGATCTCAACCCTGCTTTGAAGGTCGTCAGCTGCACCTTGTCATCAGCTTCGTCCACTTCCAGAGTTTCCCGGGTGAATCGCTTGACATATGACCTCAGAGTCTCCTTCTCTCCCTGTCTTATGGTGAGTAAGTAATCTACTGGTCTCATTGGGTGTTATCCCCCTATGAAGTGGCACAAGAAAGCACTACTCAGCTGATCGAAGTTGTCTATGGACGAGTTTGGCAACTTAGTAAACCACTCTCTTGCAGCTCCTTTGAGAGTCGTAGGGAAGGAACGACACAATATCTCGTCAGGTGGTTGCTGAAGACCCAGAGTCGTCTTAAAGGTATTAAGATGATCCTGAGAGTCCTTGAGTCCGTCGAATGGCTCTAATTGAGGCAGGCGAAACTTTGACGGCACGGGGCAATCAAGTACCGCTGCAGTGAAGGGCGAATCCGTAGCCCTTATCATTTTGTCTACGCTCCGGTCTGTTTTTTCTTTGATAGCGCTCCTTAGTTCGTCCATCTCTTTCCTTATTTCCCGAAGAAGATCTGAGTTCTGTTCGTCCGGAGTAGTTGGTCTCCGGGGGGTTTCCCTCCGTTGGCTATCCCCCTCTCCCTCCGTGTTGCCTTTGGACCGGTTTTCTTCCTGTTGAGCTTGTTGAACCTGCTGGAGCCGCAGCTTCATTTCCTGGTTCTGTCTGGTGAGTTCCTCAATGGTGGCTGCAAAGGGCTTGAACTTGCTGGGCCAAGGTTGCTGAATCTGGGTTGGATTCCATCTGGATATGGAGAATTGATGGAAACTACGTTTTCGAATATGAATCTGAAAACTCGTTCCCACAGACGACGCCAAACTGATGGAACACAAATTCGTCAGTAAGAGTGAGCAGATGGAATCTCTTGTGGAATATGAAGGTTTGCTCGATGAGGGCCACCGGTGTGGTGCCTGCCACAAAGTCTCCGATGCCAAAGTTAGGATAACAATCAAACACAGTAAAGAAGTAAAATGTAATTTCAGAGTATTTTTTGCATATATCCCCCCTTCTGTTGGTTGTATGAAAGCTTTATACCTGAGGCCTTAGAGGCTAGCCGTTGGGGCTGTTAATGCTCTCTGAAGTAACGCCCCTGGTCCAGTAATGAGACTTTTAAGAGGCTCCCAACGGTCTGCCTGGTCGATTTAATAACTGCTCAGGTCATTGATTGACTGCATTGAATGACTCCCTGCCTTCGTCAGTGATGATGGCTTTCTTCATTGTTTCTGATGACCTCGTCATGGATGATTCCTTCGTCATTAATGTTATCTTCGTCAGTGGGATGTAGAATCATCATTCCTGTTAAGTTTCTCATCAATTTGGACCATCTCTGTAGAAGCATTGAATGAAAAAAAATTATCCAAAAGGGGTAATCTTCACAGAATATTAGTTGGTGCGATATGGTCCATTCACTTCATCATTCCCAATCTAGACCATTTTCGTCGTTACCATTGCGTGATTAATTTACTTTTTTCACTGTGTGCGAGGAAACTGTAACAAGTAACAAGTCGCATTCTTCACAAAAGACAGAGACAAGAAACGAGGAAACTGTAACATTCACATTACTTGGTGCGCTATGATCCACTACGCACTCAAGCTATTCTACTTTTTCATCATTCAAGAACCTAGTGCTGCAACATTTCTACTGCTTCGACCACATTTAATCAAGCACAACCCAGAACTCGCTCATTAAATTGAATTCATCTATTGGGATTGGGTAATAAAGATTTCGTTCTACATTGTAAATTTCTTCTTGATTGCCTTATTTGGGATGTGTCGCCTTGCGCAATAGCTTTTCTTTTAAAGATGTCCTTAGTTTTCTTTTCTTTTTTTTTTTCTTTTTTTTTTTTTTTTTTCAAGTTGGTTTGTCAATTTTATTACATCTTTCATAATTATACTTAAGGTTAGAAACCAAATTAACACAACTGAAAGATTGTAGACCAAATTGAAGTATGATGTAAAGGATAAAAATCAAATACGTAGTTTACCCAACTTATTATAACTATCTCCAAAAAAAAAAAAAAAAAAGGTTTAAACTCATAAAATTTGAAAGGCCAAAATACATTAGCTTTTTTAAATCAAATAAATGCCATTTTAGTAAATTTATTAAGGTTAAAAGTTGCTCTCATGATAATTATTAATGGACCATTTTAAGAAAGTTTTAATATTATTTTTATGAAAAATATAAAAAGTTGTAAAAAAAAATCAATTACTTTTTTTCTTTCCCCATAAGAAGTTCCAAAAAATATTTCATAAACCAATACCTTTAGCATATTTCATCCCACTTCTCATAAAAATATTTCATAACAGTTTCTAAAAATATTTTATAAAAGTTAACTTTTCCCATTTATTAAAATTTTATTCATTAACTTTTTAAATCGTACAATATTTTATGACATGATCTTAAAAGAAAGCGTGGACAAATGAGATAGAACAACGTGACTATAAATTTATTACATTAATTTATTAAATTAAATAATTATTATGTAATTATATATGATATCACTTAGAACATAATTCTTGGCTATATTGACAAAATTTAAGATAGTTATCATGTAAAAATGCAGTCAGATTGGGCAAGAGGTTGCAACTAATTGGACCATATTTACCCAAAAAAAAAACTAATTGGACCATAATGTATGGTATTATAGGTATAACACGTTGGAATATTGGGCATAGAATAAGGTATTCTGTTTCACAAAAAAAAAATAAAAAAAATAAAAAAATAAAAGAATAAGGTATTCTGGCTCAAGAAAAGTCGTGATAATAAAAAGCAAGTCTATAGGTAACCCTTTAATCCACCTAATTGGCCACATTGGAAGTGTAAGCCTATCCAAGAAATTGATTACTAAAAAACAAAACATTAATTCAAACACCCATCCATCCTTATCTTGGCGTATCCATGAGTTTAAAAATCCAAATTCTTATCAATTGGTGGGAGTCTTCACAAAAGACAAAGACTAGACTAGTGTTGGCGTTACCATTGTGTGATTGGTTTACTTTTTTCCTTTGTGTATGAGAAAAAATTATAGCATTCATATTAGCTGTTGCGATATGATCTGATCCACTCACTTCACTATCCCAATCTAGAAGAACTGTCATCGTCAGTGGTTTACTTTTTTCCGGTGTACGCGAGGAAACGGTATAACAACTAACAAGTAACATTCGCGTTATATGATCCACTCACCCCACTATCCCTGTCTATTCTCTCATCACTCAAGACCTTAGTGCTGCAACTTGTCTATTGCTTTGACCTCATTCAGTCAAACACAACGCAAAACTTGCTCATTAAATAGAATCAGCAAGGGAGAGGATCTTATTCACTTCCAAGCCATCCTTCTCTTATGACCCACTACTCACTTCGCCATCCAAAATCTAATTCTACTTTCTCATCATTCAAGACCCTAGTACTGCAACATTTCTACTGGCTTCAACCTCATTTACTCAAACACAACCCAGAACTTGCTCATTAAATTGAATCAGCAAAGAATTGAGGATCTTCGCTTGTAGCAATGGGAACGAGACTATTGTGCTCAATTCACTTCCTAGCCATCCTTCTCTTGTTCAATGTAAAATCAACTCTTGCTGTTTTATCTAGCAATACTGGCACCTCAAGTTATTTTGGCGGGAATGAGACAGATTATCAGGCTTTGTTGGCCTTCAAGACAAAGATAACACAAGACCCTGGAAACGTATTGAGCTCGTGGAATGATTCCCTCCATTTCTGCCAGTGGGAAGGTGTAACATGCGGCCGCAAGCATAGAAGAGTCACTGTATTAAACCTTAAGTCCAGAGGTTTGGTGGGTTCCTTGTCTCCATACATAGGCAACCTCAGCTTCATGAGGGTAATCGATCTCTCGAACAATACCATTGGAGGCAAGATTCATAATGAAGTTGGTCGTCTATTCAGGTTGCGAGTATTGAGCCTGAGTAACAACTCCTTCCAAGGAGAAATTCCTGCAAACCTTTCCCATTGCGCGAACCTGGAGCACCTTACGGTCAATTATAGTAACCTTTCAGGGTCAATCCCGACGGAGTTCGCTTCTTTGTCAAAGCTGGTGGTATTTTCTGTTGGCAAAAACAATCTCATGGGAAGAATCCCACCTTTCATTGGAAACCTTAGCTCTCTCCAAGTCTTATCTCTATCCTATAATGTCTTGAAAGGACAGATTCCAAATGACTTAGGCCAATTAGGAAGCTTACAAATTCTTGCACTGGGAGAAAATAAACTCTCTGGTTTGATTCCATCGTCTTTGTATAATCTTTCATCTATAATTATTTTTTCATTGTCTGAAAATGAGTTTAGTGGAACTCTTCCCACAGACTTATTCCTCACTATTCCTCATCTCCAGTTGCTTCAAATAACTGGAAACAATTTTACCGGATCTATTCCGACCTCATTATCTAATGCTTCAGAGCTACAAATCTTCGATGTTGGAAGCAACAAACTTACCGGAAAAGTTTCAGTTAATTTTGGAGGCTTACAACATTTGGAAGATATACTTTTTTATGAAAATAATTTAGGAAGCGGAGATGTTGATGAATTGGACTTCATTAAATCTCTAGTCAATTGTAGCCGATTGAAGACCTTTATCCTCGAAGACAATCAATTCAAAGGTATGTTGCCAAATGTTTTGGGAAATCTTTCAACCCAACTTGAATATTTTATGATCAGCAACAATCTTATTTTTGGGGAAATCCCTTCAGGGATAGGTAATTTGATTAGCATGAACCACTTATGGATGGCTGGTAATGAACTCACAGGCACAATCCCAAGAGATATTGGTAACCTCCAAAAGCTACAAAGATTATTTTTATCTAACAACAAACTCTCAGGAAGGTTACCAATTACCCTTGGAAACCTATCTTCAATGAGTTAACATGAATTTCGGAAATAATAGATTGCAAGGAACTATCCCATCAAGTATAGGAAAGTGCAAAAATCTGATTTTGTTAGATCTATCTCAAAACAATCTCCATGGCACCATTCCAAAACAACTCTTTGCAATTTCCTCCTTGTCAATTTCACTTAATTTAGCTCAAAACTTTTTAATTGGATCATTACCATTAGGGGTCAGCAATCTTGTCCATTTAGCAAAATAGGACATATCTAAGAACAAGTTGTCTAGTGAAATTCCAAGCAGTCTAAGCTCTTGCACTAGCCTTGAATACCTTTACATGGAAGGTAATTTCTTTCATGGAGTAATTCCAACAGCTTTGAGTTCTTTAAGAGGTATCCAAGTTATGGATCTTTCTAGAAACAAGTTGTCAGGTCAAATTCCAAATTTCCTGGATAAACTCTTCTTGAAGAATTTGAATTTATCCTTCAATGATTTTGAGGGAGAGGTTCCTACAAAAGGAGTTTTTGCAAATGCTAGTGCACTATCAATTGTAGGAAATAATAGGCTTTGTGGGGGCATATCGAAACTAAAGTTGCCTAGGTGTGTAGCCAATGAAAGGAAGAAAACGAAGTGGCATCTTGCAATCAAAATTTTAATCTCAATGGCTTGTGTGATTGTGGCAATGATCATAGTGTCATTTTTCTTATTTACCTATCGCAAAAATAGAAGAAAAGAAAACACTTCTGGATCTTACTTGAGAAAATCACTTCTGAAAGTGTCTTACCAAATGCTTCTTAAAGCAACTGATGGGTTCTCTTCAGCAAACTTAATTGGTGTGGGTAGTTTTGGCTCAGTGTATAAAGGCATCCTTGGTGAGGATGGATCAATTGTTGCAGTCAAGGTACTAAATATTCAACGCAGAGGAGCTTCTAGGAGCTTCATCTCAGAGTGTGAAACCTTGAAAAATATTCGTCATCGAAATCTTTTGAAGATCATAACTTCTTGCTCAAGTGTGGATTTTCATGGTAATGATTTTAAGGCTCTAGTCTATGAGTTCATGCCCAATGGAAATCTAGAAAACTGGTTACATGATCTGGAAACAGATTTTGGGCAAGTAGAGATACAAAATTTGAACCTTCTTCAAAGAATAAACATTGCCATTGATGTTGCATGTGCACTCGATTATCTACATCACCATTGCCCAATGCCAGTTGTTCACTGTGATTTAAAGCCAAGCAACATTCTTTTTTACTATGATATGATTGCTCATGTTGGAGATTTTGGACTTGCAAAATTTCTTTTAGAACAAACAAATCTGAAGCAAAGCAGCTCAATTGGAATTAGAGGAACAATTGGGTACACTCCTCCAGGTAACATCAATTTATTGAAATTTTCATTTGTTAACATATATTTTCTCACATTTAACATGATTAATTTTTTAGTTCCTAAATTTTAATGTGACTATATTACCTATATCAAATGTTTTGAATGGCAGAGTACGGTTTAGGAAGTGAAGTGTCAACCAAAGGGGATGTCTACAGTTATGGAATCTTATTGTTGGAAATGATAACAGGAAAGAGACCTACAGATAGTATGTTTGATGGAGGCTTGAATCTTCACAACTACGCTAGCATAGCCTGGCCTAACCATGTATTGGAGATTGCAGACCCAAAACTTTTAAACAATAATGATGAAGTAACTGGCAATCACAATTACACCCCAACAAATAGAACGAATGAGTGTTTGATATCCATAGTGAAGTTTGGCCTGGCATGCTCTGTGGAGTCGCTGCAAGAACGATGGGACATTAGCAAGGCCATCTCTGAGTTGCAATTGGTCAGGGACATTCTTCTTGGCGCTAGGATTTACTGCAACATGCTTGGCCATGCGAAAGGTCAAAAATCAAAATTTTCTCCCTCTTAATGTTGGTATTAAATTCTTTACTTACTCTTTGACCTTTTCCTCTTTTATGTTTTCGATTGCAGGCTCATAAAGTTTTACAATGGAAGAAAGAATTGTTTGGCCTGCTTAATAAACATGCTTATGGTTTATTGAGAAGTATTCTGCATGGTTCTTATATTACTCATCCTACATATTTATATTATTATATGTGTGTAACTCCAAATAATTTCCTTCAAAGTTGTATTTGTGATTAAATTAATTGATATTATGCTTAGAAAAGTAATTATGTATCCAATTTCTATTGCAGTTGTAATTTTTTAAGGCAACATAAGATGTTTTTTTGCACTTCCCGTTCCCATCACTAATTGTATGGAAAAAGTGGCAAAGTGGGATTCCAATCTAGTTGTTATTCTGATTACCTTAGCTATACCGATGTAATTCACATGACATAAGTAATGATACTTTTATATATATATGATACAAATGATACCATGTTCACTGATATTTCTTATTGCAATATCAGTGAACATAGCCCTCCAAACTGAAGAGTGACTTATAGAAGGGATTTTGTCTATAATTATATGGATTGGAGGTAGGTTTATTATATATAAAAGAATATTTTATAGAGTACATTGATACAATTCTATCAGAGTGGGGTGTCAATTGAGCGAATTGATAGGTTGGGGGACATTGAAAATGAAGGAAAATTTTAGGATGGAAAAGTGTAATTTTGCCCAGAAATAAATAAAAAATTGAAAGATGAATTCCAAAGGAATAAGAAGAAAAACCTGACTAGTTTGGGTAGCTGCAGTTGCTAAATACTCACCGCTAGAAACAAGAAGTTAGCCATAATCAATTTAAGTCGACCATCACAATAAAATGTTGGAACTTAGTTAGTACATTAAAATTAGCTTACAGGAATTTAGAAGACAGGTATAAGAGAAGCAAGGAAATACTCTTACTGTATCAGTTGTTAATTAGTTGTTACTGCTAGTTGTATCATATATATGTATGTTGTACTCTCCATTGAAAGGTAGTTTTTTGTTTACAATTACCAAAAATATTGATTTTATTAAAAACAAATCATAAATAATTGTTTTTTAATAATAAACTCTACCCTTTAATTGAAATTTGTTTATATAAAAAATATTAAATTCATTATATAAAAATATTTTTAATAATTTTTTAATCGTCATATCCTACTTTTTCAAAAATCATCGAGTCCCGCACCCGCATCTAAATCCGGAAACGCATCATGGCTGGAGAGGCAGAAACTTAGAGAAAACACAGAGCAAAATATAGCCTCCATCTTGGTGTATCCATGAGTTAAAAAAAAAAATCCAAATTCTTATCAATTGGTGTGACCAAACCTTGAAACCAAGACCCACGTTCACTGCATTATTAAATCTTCGATACCATGGAGTTGGTCAAAGGTTCTAGTCGTTAACATAGACAGGTCATTCATGAAGGGGCCGGTGACGGGTCTATGTACGACAAGTTCAAACATTTTGAAATTGCTATGGGTTGCAATAATGAATTCATCTATTGGGATTAGGTAATAAAGATTTTGTTCTAGATTGTAAATTTCTTCTTTTATATATATATATATATTGCTTTATTTGTGATGTGTCGCCATAGCTTTTTTTTAATTTTAAAGATGTTCTTTTTTTTTCTTTTTTTCTTTTTTCAGTTGGTTCGTCACTTTGTCACTATATCGTGTATCTTACACTTTTATTATATCTTTCATAATTATACTTAAAATTATTTGCCCAAAAAAGCAAAATACATCCTATCAATATTTGGATAAAAAAACATATGTTAATGACAAATATGTCATGATTATATCCATGACAAACAATTTAAAATTAAATAGTATGATTATGTTAATGACAAACAATTTAAAACTAAATAATATAATTAAAACACTATTATTATTTCTGTGTGTATTCTAATAAATATTATTGTTTACTTAAAAAAAAAAAAAAAAAAGTTAGAAGAAGGTCGTATAAGCAAAAGTAAGGTATTTTTTTTTTCAGCAAACGCATAAGACCCGACAAAAGTCATTCTATTTTTCCAAGAGAAGCAAATATATAACCTCACGTGAATTAGCTCGTTGGGCTTTGATTAATGTTGTGCCCTGCTTTTGTTCTGTGTTAAATATAATTTTTCATTCCAGCCAAAAAAATAAAAAAATGGAGAACTTGTACCTGTACTATTGTACTGAAAAATTGAGTGGGGGAAGACTAGTTCATATATATAGCATAAAGGCTCCCTCACTTAAAATCACTTGGAACATTATTCTTGGCGACATTGACAAATTTTAAGATAGTTATCATGTAATAATGCAGTCAGATTGGGCAAGGTTGCAACTAATTGGACCATAATGTATGGTATTATACGTATAACACGTTGGAATATTGGGCATAGAATAAGGTATTCTGGCACAAGAAAAGTCATGATAATAAAAGGCAAGTCAATAGGTAACCCCTTTTCATCCACCTAATTGGCCTCATTGGAAGTTGTAAGCGTATCCAAGAAATTGATTGAAGCATCTACATATTAGACATTTAGACAAACCTGATTAGAAAAAACAATGAATTAAAAAAAAAAAAAAAAAAAAACGTACACACCCACCCCATCCTTATTTTATTTACACGAAGAGCTTTCCTATTCTTTTTTAATTTACTTTTTTTTAATAATTCAATAGTTGTAATTTGTGAATGAGAAAGGAAAAAAAAAGATTTGAGCCTTGTTGTCTCCGTTGCTAAGACTTTTATAGTTTTCCCTACAGATGATGTTGAAGGAAGCATTGATATTGTAAATCTTGAGTGAAACTCTCTGAAATATTTCAATAGTGAAGCACATATACTTGAGAAAGGAAAGACGGAAAGGCTGTAACACTCAGTTCACACTATATTAGATTACTTGGTATTGTTCCCAGGCATTATAGCAGACAATCCAAGTCCCAGTGCGTCAATCGTGGAAGAAATTGTGCTCTTTCTCCCAAGGAAGTTCTCTTTTCTATGAGAAGCGGGATTTTACTTGTTGGAAGTCAAGAAGAACACAATTCAAAACATGGTCCTATGGTGTTTATGGAACATGCAAGGGCGAAGCTACACACATGGGTGGGCCGGGGGCCATGGCCCCCCAAAATTTTGAAAAATTCCTTATTATATGTATATAATTATTTTAACATTTTAAAATTTTAGTCTACAAAAATAAGAGTTGACCTCCCAGATATTTGAGTTAGTTTAATGAAGCTCTTAAAAAAATAATTTGTCTAATAGTTTTAGAGGAAATACTATATTGTTCTCAATTTCATTTTTTATGGTAAAATGTGCTCTCAAAAAAAAAAAAATTGTTAAATTTTTTATAAAGTTTGGCACTAAACTTATTTAGATCTATCTTTTTCAACCCATTATGTGGCGATTAAATAATTCATTGACTCATTAAAAAAATATTTTGACTAAAATTACACATGAAATGTTTCTTTAGTTATCACATAAAGGTTTAGAACAAGATAACTCCTAACATGCTTGAAACCAAACTTGTTTTTTCAAGTTTTGAATCATTTTTTTTTAATTTAATTAACTAAATGAAATATTTTTTACTCACTTTGGTATAAAATTTGAAACAAACATAATTTTGCTCTTTGTTTTTTAGGGGTGTGTATATATATATATATATATATATATATGCGTGGGGAGGATTGTCTTGACTAATATATTGGTGTTACAATTCGGTTCTCCAAACAAAAATTTCTGGCTCCAAGCATGCATTCCTCTGTTGAATTACTGTCAGTCGTTAACAATATGATAGAATAGAACCATTGAATTTGAATGAAAGAAGTGACCCAAAAGTGGCAATCTTCACAAAAATCAGAGAAAAGACTAGTGTTGCGGTTTCCATTGCGTGATTGGCTTACCTTTTTCCTTGTGTATGAGGAAAAATCGTAACATTCATATTAGTCGGTGCGATATGATCCGCTTACTTCACTATTCCCAATCTAAAATAGCGTTACCATTGCGTGATTGACTGATTGATTTACTTTTTCCCCATGTGTGCGGGGAAACTCTAACTAGTAACATTCACGTTAGTTGGTCCCACTCTATTCTACTTTCTCATCATTCAAGGCCCTAGTACTGCAACATTTCTACTGCTTCGACCACATTTAATCAAACACAACCCAGAACTCGCTCATTAAATTGAATTCATCTATTGGGATTAGGTAATAAAGATTTTGTGCTAGATTGTAAATTTCTTCTTATATATATATATATATATATATATTGATTGCCTTATTTGGAATGTGTCACCTCGCGCACAATAACTTTTCTTTTAAAGATGTCCTTAGTTTTTTTTTTTAGTTGGTTTGTCACTTTTATTACATCTTACATAATTATAATTAAAATTATTTGCTCAAACAATCAAAATACATCCTATTCATATTTGGATAAAAATACATATGTTAATGTCAAACATGTCATGATTATATCCATGACAAACAATTTAAAATTAAATAGTATGATTATGTTAATGACAAACATGTTATGGTTATTATATATCCATGACAAACAATTTAAAACTAAATAGTATAATTAAAGTTAGAAGAAGGTTGGTTTTAAAAAAAAAAAAAAAATTAGAAGAAGGTCGAATAAGCAAAAGTGAGGCTTTTTTTTTCACCAAACGTGTGAGACCAGACAAAAGTCACTCTAGTTCATATATAGCATAAAGGCTCCCTCCGTATAGTATTTAGAATCATTTTGTAATATATTCTGTGATATATTCCTAGTTCCAAACTTCCAATAATAACAATTTGAACTTCAGCAGCAAGAAATAAAAAATATAATAAAAATAAATTATTTGATGCCCAATGAGAGTAAACCGTAAAAAGAACGGAATTTGGACCATCTCTGGTAGAACCATTGAAATTGAACTAAAAAAATGAACCAAAAGTGGGAATCTGCACAAAAGGGAAAGACTAGACCAGTGTTGGCGTTACCATTACGTGATTGATTTACTTTTTTCCGTGATTGGCGTTAGTTGGTCCCTATCTATTCTACTTTCTCATCGCTCAACTCCCTAGTGCTGCAACATTTCTGTTCCTTCGACTTCATTTAGTCAAACACAACGCAGAACTTGCACGTTAAATAGAATCAGCAAGGAAGAGGATCTTATTCACTTGTAGCAATGAAAATGAGACTATTGTGCTCAATTCGCTTCCAAGCCATCCTTCTCTTGTTCTATGTAAAATCAACTCTTCCTGTTTTATCTAGCAATACCGGCACCTCTAGTTATTTTGGTGGGAATGAGACGGATTATCAGGCTTTGCTGGCCTTCAAGACAAAGATAACACAAGACCCTGGAAACCTTTTGAGCTCGTGGAATGATTCCCTCCATTTCTGCCAGTGGCAAGGTGTAAGATGCGGCCGCAAGCATAGAAGAGTCACTGTATTAAACCTTACGTCCAGAGGTTTGGTGGGTTCCTTGTCTCCATACATAGGCAACCTCAGCTTCATGAGGGTAATCGATCTCTCGAACAACATCATTGTAGGCAAGATTCATAATGAAGTTGGTCGTCTGTTCAGGTTGCAAGTATTGAGACTGTCTAACAACTTCTTCCAAGGAAAAATTCCTGCAAACCTTTCCCATTGCTCCAACCTCAAGTACCTTAAGGTCGGTAATAATAATCTTTCAGGGTCAATCCCAATGGAGTTCGCTTCTTTGACAAAGCTGGTGACATTCTCTGCTCACGTAAACAATCTCATGGGAGGAGTCCCACTTTTCATTGGAAACCTTAGCTCTCTCCAATCTTTATCTGTAGCCCATAATGTCTTGGGAGGACAGATTCCAAGTGCCTTAGGTCAACTAAGAAGCTTAGAATATCTTGGACTGAGTGAAAATAAACTCTCTGGTTTGATTCCTCCGTCTTTATATAATCTTTCATCTATAATTGTTTTCTCATTGGCTGCAAATGAGCTTAGTGGAAGTCTTCCCACAGACTTATTCCTCACCCTTCCCCATCTCCAATTGCTTCAAATTCCTAGAAACCAATTTACCGGATCTCTTCCAGCCTCATTATCTAATGCTTCAAAGCTACAGGACTTGGAAGTTCAAGTGAACAATTTTACGGGACAAGTTTCAATCAATTTTGGAGGCTTACAGCATTTGGAAGGGATATTAATTAATGGAAATAATTTAGGAAGCGGAGATGCTGATGAATTGGATTTCATTAAATCTCTAGTCAATTGTAGCCGATTGCAGAAAATGAGCCTCATGGGCAATCAATTCAAAGGTATGTTGCCAAATGTTTTGGGAAATCTTTCAACCCAACTTAAATTTTTTGATATCAGTAACAATCTATTTTTTGGGGAAATCCCTTCAGGGTTAGGTAATTTGATTAGCATGCTCCTCTTAGTGATGCATGGTAACAAATTCACAGGGACAATCCCAAGTGATATTGGTAATCTCCAAAAGTTACAACGATTATTTTTAAATAACAACAAACTTTCAGGAAGGTTACCAATTACCCTAGGAAACCTGTCTTCAGTGAGTGTCATGCTTTTTGAAAATAACAAATTGCATGGAACTATCCCATCAAGTCTAGGAAAGTGCAAAAATCTGAATTTGTTAGATCTATCTCAAAACAATTTTAGTGGCCCCATTCCAAAACAACTCTTAGCAATTTCCTCCTTGTCAATTTCACTTAATTTAGCTCGAAACTTTTTAATTGGATCATTACCATCAGAGGTTGGCAATCTTGTCCATTTAGCAAAATTGGACATATCTGAGAATAAGTTGTCTGGTGAAATTCCAAGCAGCCTTAGCTCCTGCACCAGCCTTGAGTACCTTTACATGGAAGGTAATTTCTTTCAAGGAGTAATTCCAACATCTTTGAGTACTTCAAGAGGTATCCAAGTTATGGATCTTTCTCGAAACAAGTTGTCGGGTCAAATTCCAAATTTCTTGGATACACTTTCCTTGAAGAATTTGAATTTATCCTTCAATGATTTTGAGGGAGAGGTTCCAACAAAAGGAGTTTTTGCAAATGCTAGTGCGCTATCAATTGTAGGAAATAAAAGGCTTTGTGGGGGCATATCTAAATTAAAGTTGCCTAGGTGCGTAACAAAAGAAAATAAGAAAATGAAGTGGCATCTTGCAATCAAAATTTTAGTTTCAATGGCTTGTGTGATTCTAGCAGTAACCACAGTATCATTTTTTTTATTTTACTGGCACAAAAATAAAAGAAAAGAAACCACTTCAGGATGTTACTTGAGAAAATCACTTCTCAGAGTGTCTTACCAAATGCTCCTTCAAGCAACTGATAGATTCTCTTCAGCAAATTTAATTGGTGTGGGTAGTTTTGGCTCAGTGTATAAAGGCATCCTTGGTGAGGAGGGTTCAATTGTTGCAGTCAAGGTATTAAATATTCAACGTAGAGGAGCTTCTAGGAGCTTCTTCTCAGAGTGTGAAACCTTGAAAAATATTCGTCATCGAAATCTTGTGAAGATCATAACGTCTTGCTCAAGTGTGGATTTTCATGGTAATGATTTCAAGGCTCTAGTTTTTGAGTTCATGCCCAATGGAAATCTAGAAAATTGGTTACATGATGTAGAAACAGATTTCAGGCAAGTAGAGATACAAAATTTGAACCTTCTTCAAAGAATAAACATTGCCATTGATGTTGCATGTGCACTCGATTATCTACATCACCATTGCCCAATGCCAGTTGTTCACTGTGATTTAAAGCCAAGCAACATTCTTTTTGACTATGATATGATTGCTCATGTTGGAGATTTCGGACTTGCAAAATTTCTTTTAGAACAAACAAATTCGAAGCAAAGTAGCTCAATTGGAATAAGAGGAACAATTGGGTACACTCCTCCAGGTAACAATTTACTGAAATTTCATTTGTTAACATATATTTTCCCACATTTAAGGTGATTACTTTTTGAGTTCCTAAATTTTAATGTGATTGTATTATCTATATCAAACATTTTGAATGGCAGAGTATGGTCTAGGAAGTGAAGTGTCAACCAAAGGAGATGTCTACAGTTATGGTATCTTATTGTTGGAGATAATAACAGGAAAGAGACCTACAGATGGTATGTTTGATGGAGGCTTGAATCTTCACAACTACACTAGCATAGCCTGGCCTAATCGTGTATTGGAGATTGCAGATCCAAAACTTTTAAACCATAATGATGAAGTAATTGGCAATCACAATTGTACCCCAACAAATAGAACGAATGAGTGTTTGATATCTATGGTGAAGCTTGGCCTGGCATGCTCTAAGGAGTTGCCTCAGGAACGATGGGACATTAGCAAGGCCATCTCTGAGTTGCAATTGGTCAGGGACATTCTTCTTGGCACTAGGATATAATGCAACATGCTTGGCCATACGGAAGGTGAAAAATCAAACTTTTCTATTGCAGGCTCATAAAGTTTTACAATGGAAGAAAGAATTGTTTGGCCTGCTTAATAAACATGCTTATGGTTTGTTGAGAAGTATTCTGCGTGGTTCTTATATTACTCATCTTACATATGTATATTATATGTGTGTAACTCCAAATAATTTCCTTCAAAGTTGTATTTGTGATTAAATTAATTGATATTATGCTTGGAAAAGTAATTATATATCTAATTTCAATTGCAGTTGTAATATTTTAAGCCAACATAAGATGTTTTTTTTGCACTTCCCGTTCCCATTACTAATTGTATGGAAAAAGTGGCAAAGTGAGATTCCAATCTGGTTGTCATTCTGATTACCTTAGCTATAGCGATGCAATTCACGTGACATAAGTAATGATGCTTTTATATATAAATATGATACAAATGATACCATGTTCACTGATATTTCTTATTGCAATATCAGTGAACATAGCCCTCCAAACTGAAGAGTGACTTATAGAAGGGATTTTGTCTATAATTATATGGATTGGAGGTAGGTTTATTATATATAAAAGAATATTTTATAGAGTACATTGATACAATTCTATCAGAGTGGGGTGTCAATTGAGCGAATTGATAGGTTGGGGGACATTGAAAATGAAGGAAAATTTTAGGATGGAAAAGTGTAATTTTGCCCAGAAATAAATAAAAAATTGAAAGATGAATTCCAAAGGAATAAGAAGAAAAACCTGACTAGTTTGGGTAGCTGCAGTTGCTAAATACTCACCGCTAGAAACAAGAAGTTAGCCATAATCAATTTAAGTCGACCATCACAATAAAATGTTGGAACTTAGTTAGTACATTAAAATTAGCTTACAGGAATTTAGAAGACAGGTATAAGAGAAGCAAGGAAATACTCTTACTTCCGTAAACTCAAGATTGACAAGATAGCTCAGGACCAAACGACATCAATAAGAATATGGAGAATTCTTAATGCGCTAATCCTTTGTATATGCTATGAGAAATAAATTTAAGGATGTGTCTTTCTGCATGCGGGTGTATATCTATGTATCCAAATATATATAATGTATTTGTTCATACATGGAGGAGGTGGCCTTTTTCTTTTCTTTTTTTCTACTTCTTACTTTCATTTCTTGGGTTGCTGCCCAATTGCTGTGTAATTTCTTCAAGGCATGGGAGATGAAACGTTTGAGTAAGAGGAAAGGAGACCCTTTTCACCTTTGGTGTCTTTCAATGCATATTTACCTAAAAGATTTGAAAGGAACCTGTGTTATGAAGAAGAGTGATTTTTGAAAATTTATTTTAATTTTATTTTCATTGAGAAGAACCTCCTCTAATGGCTTCTCATTTGTTCTCTATTTTTTTTTTTTTTTTCATTATGTTTATATACTAAATGAGTTGCACTTTTACTCACCTTTTGTTACATCTTAGTCAATATCAATATGAAAGATTGAGAGAAGCATCCCCATTTACTCAAACAACAAGCTGAAGGCCTTTTTATCATGTGCACTAGCTGAAGCATCCCCATATGAGAAATCTCACATACATTGCTGGAAATGGCAAATGACTAGCAGAAATTACAGTTGCTCTACAATATTCAGTACTGATCTTCTACCTTTTCAGTCAAAAAAAAAAAAAAAAAGTACTGATCTAGCATACTGAGGAACCTGTCATTGAACATAAACAACTGTAATAATATTGATATTGTGTGACTCAAAAGAAAACAAAACATAGAGAATAATGAGAAAGTGAATTAGAATTATACAGAAAATCCAATCTCAATGCAGTGCACACTTTCAAGATCTATGTTTTCAACTTAATTAGAATAGCTTCCAAATAAGGTAGTGGGAAGAAAGGAAGGCAGATGTTTACCTCTAACAAGGTTGGAATACTGCATCGAACGACATTACAGATGACACCCCCATTTGATTGATCTCGGCACTCAAATTTTTGAAATATTTGCCCAACCTAGCTCCACATTCATGCAGAAACCAATTGCAGAGAACAATGTTTTAGGGGGAAAAAACAGAGATAAAGGAAATAACAAATCTAGTGATGGACATTTCACATACACCTAGACATAGAATAAGCCAGTGTACATAAATTTTAGACATGAGATGCTTAAAAAAAAAAAAAAAAGGCATCTTCTGGCAGATAATGATCCATAAAAACTGCCCTCAGGCAAGTTATTTTCAACATTCTTCAAGCCTCTTCATGTATAATGATTTCTGGAAATAAACATTTCATGACTAAAAGAGGGGATGCATAACTAAGAGCAATACAGTGTTCAGAAATATAGCTGAAGGCATTGCTTATAAGTTATATCAAAAGAAGAAAAACCTGAAAGAAAGGAAGTCTAGCGGCAGCTTCGAAAGAATGAGAACATCAGGGGCAGAAGTATACTGCAGGCGCCATGTCCCATCCAACTTTACAAGATCAATTGGCAAACCCATGTTATAACCCTCCACACTCACCTGCCAATTATAAACATTTCATTAGTTATATTTGAACAAATTCACTTTTACATACCTCTTCCTCCTTTTAATCAAGTGAACATTCCATGTAGAATATAGAATCAATAAGCACAAGCATGAAGCAAACAAATATACTGGAGTAAAACCATACAAGAGCCTCCTCAATGGAAGAGCGTTGGTCAGCAGTTACGACAAGTCCTCATTTTGTCTCTTGGATAGCTCTCAATAAATCATGCTTTTTGATCTCTACAACAAATTCAGATGCCTAAAAGACCAAACAAAGTCAATAATTATGCAAAACAATGACTAAATATGAAAAAATACATGGGAAAATATACTTTTCCACTCTAAACCTTCAACCCATTTACAGTGTCCCTCAAACTATAAATTTGCTCAATTCACACCCCAATTTGATATAACTGTATCAATGTGACCCAATCTATCTAAATTGAGCATTAAATTGAGACAAAAATGGACATGCGAGCCACTGCACCACCCTACATTCTCATTCATGAATAATGCCTAAACGACCCTCACTAGTTGCAATGTAAGACTACCATTTCAATCTCATTTAACACAGATTTACATGGTATAGGGTACATTGATACAATTCTGTCAAATTGGGGTGTCAATTGAGCAAATTGATAGTTTGGGGAACATTGAAAATGAAGGAAAAGCTTAGGATGGAAAAGTGTAATTTTTTCCAGAAATAAATAAACAATTGAAAGATGAGTTCCAAAGGATTAAGAAGAAAAACCTGACTGGTTTGTGTTAGGATCATTTGTTGTAATGCAGTGTAACTCAATTACTGCATAATTGTTGTATGAGTGCTTTAGTGTTGTAGTTGACCATAGTTGGTGAGGCAGGGTTAGTTAGGTCTGTGGTGTGACTAATGGCAGTTAAGGGTAGTTAGTTGGTTAGTGTGGGCTGTGCAAGTGTGGGCTGTACAATTGGTTAGTGTGGGTTGTGCAAAGTTGTTAGAAGTAACAGATCATGTATAAAGGATATGGGTAGGACTGAAGGACATTTCAGGCAATTGGTTAATGAATTGTATCATTCTTTCTCTATCTCAGTCTCTCCATTCCCTATCTCTTCTATCTCTCTCTATTTCCCTGTTTCTGTATTCTTGTTCTAGAGGTGAAGCTGTCCTCTAATTCAGCAATTACTCATAGAAGCCATTGTTAATCCTTACAATTTGGTATCAGAGCAGGCTTTCCTTATCATCCATGACAGAAACACATGCTACAGCTGAACCAATGAAGCTATTGCTTCGCTTAGAACCACCACTAATCATCATCCCAAAGAATTCCAGGAGATGCGAACTATACAAGAAATTCATACAAGAACTCTGAATGAGATGAGCCAACAGTTGAATATGGTTTTACAAAAATTAAGTTCTTTTGATCAAGGTTCACAAGGGTTCCAATCTTAGAGAATTGGAGAGAATACGAACCCCAATTCTGGCTTTGCGTTGTTACCGGTATCTCGTCCCATGAAATTGGAATTTCCAAGATTCTTTGTGGAAGATCTTGTGAGTTGGGTATACAAGGCTAATCAATATTTCAGATATTACAAGACCCCCATTGGAGAAAAGTTGATGTTAGCTTCATTTCATGTGGAAGGTGAGGCTCTGATTTGGTTCCAAGAAGGTGAGGAAACAGGGGTGTTTAGTGATTGGGATTCTCTAATTCAAGCTTTGCATGTAAGGTTTGGCACCACTGCATATGATGACCTCATGGAAACACTAACAAGATTGAGGCAGACGTCTACTGTGGCAGTGTATAAGGCCCAATTCGAAGTTTTGTCAAACAAAATCAAGGACTTTCATCTTCACATAAACTGAGTTGCTTTCTCAATGGGTTGAAGGATGAGATCAGACTCCCTGTACGAATGCTCAATCCTTAGTCTAAATAAGGCTTTTGGGTTATCCAAGATTCAAGAGGAGTACAATTGGAGCTGTAAGAAGAGTTTCAAGAATCAATTGGAACCAGGTAAGTCCTCGATTTTAGGTCCACCTCCTAAAGTACCAACATTGACAGACACTAAGAACCATAGGTTGCCAATTAAAAGAATATCTCCTGCCCAAATAGAGGAAAGGAAGAAAAAGGGTTTATGTTACAATTGTGATGAGAAATGGGGTTCGGGTCATAAGTGTAAAAATGCTATGCTATTTCTTCTTGATTGTGTGGAGTTTATGCCTAATGTTAATTCAGGAGTGCAATGAGGGTGATGGGTAAAGTTAAGCATAAATTTGTGGTGATTTTGATAGATTCAGGCAGCACACATAACTTTGTTGATGTTTCACTATTCTCCCAGTTGCATATTCCTGTGGATAGTACACAAATATTGGAGGTAAAGGTTGCTAATGGTGAGCTTCTTAGAACTCATGGCTTGTGCAAAGATGTTCCTATTGTATTGCAGGGTCACCAATTTCTGATCCAACTGCATGTTTTGCCTATCGGAGGGTGTGACTTGATCTTAGGGATTTAGTGGTTGAGTACCCTTGGGGTTATCCAATGGGACTTCAAGTGCTGACCATGTGTTTCCTGTATGGCCAAAGGTCTATGCTTCTCCATGGTTTGAAGGGAGCAAGTGGTAATCACATTCAAGATGGGGTTCATTTCTTGAAGGAACCTATAAAGAGGGGCTTGGTCTTACAGATTTCTGATTCCATTAGTTGTACAGTGCTATTCAGATTCCTAACCAGGTGACTGCCTTGCTTAAGGACTTTGAGGAAATCTTGCTACCCCTGTTGGCTTACCTCCCATTAGGGGGCATGAACACTAAATCCAGCTCAAGGAAGGTGCCCAAGCTATCTACCAAAGACCATACAGGTACCCCTTTTATCAGAAAAATGAAATTGAGAAGATAGTCAAGGAATTGTTGGCTATAGGTTCAATTAGACATAGTTGCAATCCATTTGCATCTCCTATTCTGCAAGTTAGGAAGGTTGATGGTTCATGGAGAATGTGCATTGATTATAGAGCTTTGAATCAAGAGACTATTAAAGACAAATACCCTATTCCTGTCATTGATGAGTTGTTAGATGAGTTGGGAGGGGCTTGTGTGTTTTCTAAGTTGGATTTGAGGTCTGGTTACCATTAAATCAGAATGAAGGAAGAGGATATACCCAAAACTACCTTTAGGACACATGATGGGCATTATGAACTCTTGGTTATGCCTTTTGGCTTGACCAGTGCCCCCTCTACCTTCCAATCTTTGATGAATGCTATTTTTAGGCCTTTTTTGAGGAAGTTTGTCCTTGTTTTTTTTTTTATGAAATATTGGTCTACAGCAAGACTCTTTCTGATCATATTGGTTATCTTAGATTAGTTTTGGAAACATTGGCCAAGCATCAGCTCTATGCTACACAGTCCAAATACATGTTTGCTTGTGATGAGGTGGAGTACCTTGGACGCCTTATTTCTAGAGAGAGAGTTAGAACTGACCCTAAGAAGACTGCTGCTATGCAACAATGGCCAATCCATAAAGATGTGAAGGCCTTGAGAGGGTGCCTTAGATTGACTGGGTACTACAGGAAGTTTGTAAAAGGTTATGGCCAAATTGCAGCTCCTTTGACTGCACTTTTGAAAAATGATTCATTTGTTTGGACTTTAGAAGCTGCCATTGCTTTTCAAAGGCTTAAGGAAGTTGTTTCTTGCCCTCTAGTCTTGGCCTTGCCTAATTTTACCAAATCTTTCATTGTAGAGTGTGATGCTTCTGGTTTGGGTCTTGGAGCTGTCTTGATGCAAGACCACAGACCTATTGCTTATCACAGCCAGGCCTTGAAGGGAAGTAAGCTTCCTCTCTTCACTTATGAGAAGGAGTTATTAGCCTTGGCGGTGGCAGTGAAGAAATGGAGACATTACCTGTTAAGTAGGCCTTTTGTTATTAAGACTGACCATCATAGTCTTAAATACCTGTTGGAGCAGAGGGTGGGTACACCAGCCCAGCAAAAGTGGATTTCTAAACTATTGGGGTATGCTTTCATAGTGGAGTATAAGCAGGGTAAGGAGAATGTGGTTGCTAATGCCCTTTCTAGGAGGCAATGTGGTGATGCTGCAATTCCTTGTTCTGATTTAACTAAGTCTGAAGTTTTGGTTCTTGCTGCAAGTGGCTCATGTAATTCTGAGGCTTATGATTCTTCTAAAGGTACTTTATGTATTATATCCTTTCCCACTCCTGCTTGGCTGTCTAATCTCAAGAGCAGCTATGATTCTGATCCCAAGATGAAGGCAATTTTGTAGAATGTTCAGTCAGGTTCCAACAGTTCTCTTGGGTTTACCTTCTGCAATGGCCTGTTATTTTACAAAGGTAGATTGTATTTGGGAGGCTCTAATAAGGATTTGAAGACTATGGTGTTGTAGCAGGTGCATGACAGCCCTTTGTTGGGGGGGGGGGGGGGGGGTGCATTCTAGTTGCCTCAAGACCTTGCATAGGCTTCAAAAAGACTTCTATTGGTCTGGGTTAAGGTAGGACTTGAAACAGTATGTGAAAGAGTGTGATACTTGTCAGAAATTGAAGCATGAGACTTGTTTCCCTGCTAGACTGTTGCAACCTTCACCCATTCCTGAGAAGCCATGGTTGGGCATGGACTTTGTTGAAGGTTTGCCTAAGTCCCATTTGAAGTCTGTGGTGTTTGTGGTAGTGGATAGACTCTCCAAATATACTCATTTTATGGCTCTTTCCCACCCTTACACTGCTGCCAACGTTGCTAATCTTTATCTGTACTTTGTGTTCAAGTTGCATGGTATGCTATCTACTATTGTTAGTGATAGAGATCCCATATTTACCTCTCTTTTTTGGAAGGAATTAATGAAGTTACAAGGTGTTTCATTAGCCATGTCTTCTGCTTATCACCCTCAGTCTAATGGCCAAACTGAGGTGGTGAACAAGAGCTTGGAGCATTATCTAAGGGCTTTTGCAGCTGACAAGCCTAGTACTTGGGTGGAGTGGCTGCCCTTAGTAGAATTCTAGTCCAATACCAACTTCCATACCTCCATCAAGATGACACCCTTTGAAGCTTTGTATGGATATCCTCCTCCAAGGGTTCTAGACTATGTGGTTGGTACTACAAGAGTTGATGCAGTGGATTTGATGTTAAAGGACAGACAACAGATTCTGTCTTTGCTCAAGCTAAACTTGGGTGCTACTCAAGAACGTATGAGGTGGTTTGCCAATCAAAAAAGGGTGGAAAGGTCCTTTGCAGTAGGGGATTGGGTATACTTAAGATTGCAGCCTTATAAGCAGACTTCAGTGCACAATAAAAAGCTTGGTAAGCTTGCTTCAAGGTACTATGGGTCATTTCAAGTGATTCAGAAGGTTGGAGAAGTCTCATACAAGTTAGATTTGCCTCTTGGTTCCTTGATTCACCCAGTGTTTCATGTGTCCAACCTTAAGGCTAAATTGGGCAATCAATTGGTACCTAGACCCACTCTACCTGCTGTGAATGCTGATTTGGTAGTGTCCCTGAACCTGTGATGGTTTTGGATAGGAAATCAATCCAGCTGAGGAGCAGGACTGTGACTCAAGTGTTAGTGCTGTGGCAAGGGGAAAGCAAGGAAGATGCTACTTGGGAAGTGCTATATTACTTGCAAGCTAGGTTCTCTCACCTTGGGCAAGGTGCTTTTGGGGGGGGGGGGGGGGGGGGGGGGGAACAATTGTTAGGATCATTTGTTGTAATGCAGTGTAACTCAATTACTGCATAATTGTTGTATGAGTGCTTTAGTGTTGTAGTTGACCATAGTTGGTGAGGCAGGGTTAGTTAGGTCTGTGGTGTGACTAATGGCAGTTAAGGGTAGTTAGTTGGTTAGTGTGGGCTGTACAGTTGGTTAGCGTGGGCTGTGCAAAGTTGTTAGAAGTAACAGACCATGTATAAAGGATACGGGTAGGACTGAAGGACATTTCAGGCAATTGGTTAATGAATTGTATCATTCTTTCTCTATCTCAGTCTCTCCATTCCCTATCTCTTCTATCTCTCTCTATTTCCCTGTTTTTGTATTCTTGTTATGGAGGTGAAGCTGTCCTCTAATTCAGCAATTACTCATAGAAGCCATTGTTAATCCTTACAGTTTGGGTAGCTGCAGTTGCCAAACATGGAGAAGTTCTCTTAGAGTACAGATTTCTATGAAGGGCAGAGCTAAAAGGCTTAACCTCATAGATGGCTCTGTTTCCTTTTGGTGGATACAATGGAGGCACAAAAGCCAAAATCCATATCTTTAAAGAATACAAATACATATACCAAACAAATCATACTATGAATAATAAGTTGATATTAAACTCAGAACAAACTCAATTGAATGAAAATAAGCTCATTGACATCCCAATTAGATTGGCTCTATGGCCAGTATGGGATTCAAATTATATAACTCACAAAAATCATAATACTAACATTCAGACAATGAGCCAATTGAATTGCATGGACTGAATCATGAAATCCCAGTGTGAATGGATCAAAACCCAGTTTAGCATTCAAACTAACTAGTCCAATGGGACTCACATCACATGTAAAGCTCACAAACAAATACAAGGGTGTCAAAATTTCAATGAATAATTTGCTAATCTGCAAGCAAAAAACATTGTTTTGAAATTTGGGTCAATAATTTAAAATTTTTTATTAGTAAAAAGAACGAGAACATACCTGACAAGATTTTAGTCGAAAAGATTGGTGTCAGGTCAGCACTGTTATATACAGTTAAGGGTAGTTTAGTTCAGTTAAGTAAAGTCTTATCACTTCTGGGTTTTACATGTACAATAGAACTGGTGGTTGTTCTGAGATTGGAGGGGGTGGGACCCACTATTATTATTATTTTTAAAGCAGGTATGTAAAGGGAAAAGTGGAGCAAGTCGGGTCGGGTAAATTATCCACCGTCAATAATAGCTATTTCTCTGCATATATTGAACCTACTCCCCAAAGCAAGTCTTAAATATTGGACCAAACACAAAGAACTGGAAAAGGAGGGTGATTTCTTGGTTTTATGTAACTAATCAATTTTTATTTTATTTTATTTTTTAATTCGTGCCATCCTTGCAAAAGCAATGCTAATTTTCTTTGTATCCTTCCAATTTTTTCAAACATCAAAAGGACGAGTTGTAAAGTTCTTGGCTTAATATTTGTTTTTAATTATTTCATAAGGGTGTGGCAAAAAAAAAAAAAAAAAAAATTATTTCATAAGGGAGTCTACACTAAGTTCTCTGTAATGTTTTAGGGAATTTTGGACATTTTTTCCATGATAGTAGGGGGGAGGTACAATTGTGTTGCATTAAATTTTAGACTAGCCGAAGTATGCAATTTAGAGCCCTATGTTTGGATTGGGCCAACGAGACTAGGTTTTACTTGGATTGACGCCTTTGGGCCTACTAGGTTTGAGTTGTGCAATTTCACTTCAATTTTTTTTTTTTTTTTTTTTTAGAAGAAAGTTCACTACTATTTTCAACGAAGAAACGTGTATTTCGACTTTTCGGTTACTTGTTTAGCATAAATAGGAAACTAGTTAATATAAGATTTCATTATTTTAAAGTTTTGCTCCAAATTACATTAGAAGAATTTTCTCTAACTCATTAAGTTGTTATTTATAAAACTATAAATGTGTATTATATATGTAATTGCAAATATTAGTAAATTAATTTAAGTCGAAATAGAAAAAAGTGTAGAAAGTACCATAATTAATTTAATTATAATTTTTATAGAAAATATAAAATCTAATTTAATTAGAACTGTTTAGTATTAGGTTGTTTATCCAAAAAGACAACATGTTTTATTTAACGCTAAAGACCAAAATACAAAATTTATATTTGAATGCTAACCTGAATAACTATAGGCTTTCAAACTCCTTCAATTTTGTATAGATATTTATATCATACATTATACATTATAGATTAGAATGATTCTACGATAAAATGTAGGCTTTCACAAGTTATTAACGTAAATGTTTGTTTGGAGAAGCTTATTTTCATTCATTTATTTTGTTTATCGTGCAAAAATTTAAAATCTACAATTTTATGGTAAGTATTGTAGGGACACAATTTTTAACGACCCAAGGATGACGTTGGGCTCGTATGTAAAGGGTCCGAACAATATGATTTGTAGAGAGTGGGTTTGGAAAGGCTAGCCCTTAGTCGCCGAGTGGCGGTCTAGTCCTAATTGTATAGGAACTCATACAAAGGTTGGTTTGGCCGGAACAGCCAGGCTTTACATCGATATAACTTTAAGAGTCTGGTTCCTCAGATTTAGTCCGAGTAACCTTCTCCCCTTTTTCCTTCTTGGCTCAGCTCTCTTTCCCTTTTATACTAGTATTTTCTTCCCGTTCTTCACCTACGTGTCCGTTTCTCCTTGTTTGGGGCAGTTACTCGTCTTATCAATCCATACGTCAGAGTGGTTGGGAAAAGCTGGATAGCATGGTATGAGTATGGGTTTGTCAGGCGTGGGCTCCGCATTAAGGTGTTGGCAGCTTTCTCCCTTGTGCTGCTCTTGTACTGAATTTGTCATTTTCCTCAGGCGTTTTTGTGAGATGTTGGACGTGAGGTCGTCCTCGGCCACATCCTTGGACCTTCAAGGAGCTTTCATCGAGCGTCCTCAGCAGCAGGGCTTATCGGACTGGGCTTTGGGCCCTTAACACCAAGTGGGCTGGGACTTCAGATTTCAGGCCCCACAATAGCCCCTCAAAATCCTGCTGCCCGACTTTATTGTTGGGGAGGAGGGTTTTGGTAACGTTAGGCCCAAACCATAACTTGCCCAGCTCCGCATTTCATTGATATCGAGGTTGCTGTTCTAGCCTGGGGAGCACGCCAAGGCGTGAGGCATCTCTCTAGATTTTCTCAGGCGGCATCCTTGACGCTTCAGTGTTCAAGGCCCGCCATTAATATGCTTCCTTCACGAGGTTATTCAAACCTCGTGGTTGCAGATGGCGTCGGAAATTGTGCCAAGACTATCTTGTCTGTAGCACTTATTGGAAACTTGCGCGGATTGAATGCCACTGGTCTGCTCCCTATATAAATAGGGTAAGGGACTACTCCTTGTGCATATAAACCCCTATGCTCTTTTTAAAATCATAATCCTTCTTCCATAATCACAATCTCCACATCCGATACTATCCACCTTTAGTATAATATGTTTGAGGCTCGGATGTGGGTGAAGGAGCTACACCCGCCACAGAGGCACCGGACCCTTCCAAGACTTAAGGTGGTGTGGTCTGGGCAAGGGAGGCACAGGTTTAAGGTATCCTCCCGCTTGGATATGGCAGGAACGGTACCCCCACCTCTTTCAGTCAAAATCCGAAACAGGTTCTGGTCATACCAGATTTTTGGTGTGTCAGAAGAAAGGTTTTCCACCATCAGCGCCGTCTGCGATACCGCAGGCGTGGTTCCGTGGAGGCTCATCAACTTCCGATTCCCTGCACCTTTTCTTCAGCAAGGTTAGCCTCGAGTTGGACTCCCGACACCTTTTCTTCAACGGTGCCGACCCGAAGTCGGACTCTTTTGCTGCCTGAGTTATAGGCATGTAAAAGTAAAAGTATTGAGGAATGGCTCCCCTAGACGAAGTTTTAAAGCGGCAGCACATCTCTCCCCTGCACCGAGGAATGGCTCCCCTAGACGAAGTTTTAAAGCGGCAGCACATCTCTCCCCTGCACCTATTCTTCGGCTTTTTCTTAATTCCCTTGTTTTTTTTTTTTTTTTTTTTTTTTTTTTGTTTTGTTTTGTTTTGTGTAGTTAGTTTCAGTATGAGCTTATTTGAGCTCTTTCAATGTACGCTGTACTGTTTCTTTGTCTTAATAAAAAATGAAATTATTTCTTTTTAAATACTTTTCCTTTCTGCAACAATTATTTTGGGCATGGGTGTGCTACATGTGTGCTTTCCTTTGATGATACTTAGAGCAGGAAACCTTGAAACAGAAACCTACTAATTCTAGTTTATCGATATTATCAGGCATAATAAAGATAATTCCCAGTAAATTAAAAATCATAAAACTAACCGGGATAATGGCTGAGTGCTTCGTAATGCAGGCAAGGCGACCGTCCGAGAACGATAAACTCTAAATAATTCATACGAGAGGGTAGCCGAGCAGTGAGGGACTTCTACTCTGTTTTTGGCAACATATTGCCCTATATATTGCATCAATCCTCTTGGTATTGAGGATCCGAGGATAAACCGGGGAATCCATGTGGTTTAGGGATTAGCCCAACTATCAATGGGGAATTCTCCTCGGATAGATTCTAATGTCCATGTAACGTCCAGGTCATGCCCAAACCCATGTTGTCTCTTCTAGGTAGTTGGTTTCCCAATAGGCTTGAGTCCGAGGACCATGCAAGGCCTTAGTTCTGTCCAAAACTTGTAAGTTTTCTTTTGAGTACTTGGTTTCCCCATAGGCTTGAGTCCGAGGACCATGCAAGGCCTTGGTTATGTCCAAAACTTGTAAGTTTTCTTTTGAGTACTTGGTTTCCCCATAGGCTTGAGTCCGAGGACCATGCAAGGCCTTGGTTCTGTCCAAAACTTGTAATTTTTCTTTTGAGTACTTGGTTTCCCCATAGGCTTGAGTCCGAGGACCATGCAAGGCCTTGGTTCTGTCCAAAACTTGTAATTTTTCTTTTGAGTACTTGGTTTCCCTATAGGCTTGAGTCCGAGGACCATGCAAGGCCCTGGTTCTGTCCAAAACTTGTAATTTTTCTTTTGAGCACTTGGTTTCCCCATAGGCTTGAGTCCGAGGACCATGCAAGGCCTTGGTTCTGTCCAAAACTTGTAATTTTTCTTTTGAGTACTTGGTTTCCCCATAGGCTTGAGTCCGAGGACCATGCAAGGCCTTGGTTCTGTCCAAAACTTGTAATTTTTCTTTTGAGTACTTGGTTTCCCCATAGGCTTGAGTCCAAGGACCATGCAAGGCCTTGGTTTTGTCCAAAACTTGTAAGTTTTTCTTTTGAGTAGTTTTTTCTCTGTATTTATTTGTTTTTCGAAGGTCAGCCCCTAAACCATGGCGGGGAGAGTTGGCTTGAGGCCGGAAGCCCCTAGGGCTGCCCGCGCCATTGGCACTGCAAGGCGTAGCCCCTAGCAGAAGTTTATGTCGGAGCAACAACTGTATGTCGCCGGAGATGGAGGAAACCCCGCGAACCTCTACTTGCTAGAGAGTTGACTCCACCACCACCTGGGCCAATGCGCAAGCCTTCCCACAGACGGCGCCAATTGTAGGGACACAATTTTTAACGACCCAAGGATGACGTTGGGCTCGTATGTAAAGGGCCCGAACAATATGATTTGTAGAGAGTGGGTTTGGAAAGGCTAGCCCTTAGTCGCCGGGCGGCGGTCTGGTCCTAATTGTATAGGAACTCATACAAAGGTTGGTTTGGCCGGAACAGCCAGGCTTTACATCGATATAACTTTAAGAGTCTGGTTCCTCAGATTTAGTCCGAGTAACCTTCTCCCCTTTTTCCTTCTTGGCTCAGCTTTCTTTCCCTTTTATACTAGTATTTCCTTCCCTTTTATACTAGTATTTCCTTCCCGTTCTTCACCTACGTGTCCGTTTCTCCTTGTTTGGGGCAGTTACTCATCTTATCAATCCATACGTCAGAGTGGTTGGGAAAAGCTGGATAGCATGGTATGAGTATGGGTTTGTCAGGCGCTGGGCTCCGCATTAAGGTGTTGGCAGCTTTCTCCCTTGTGCTGCTCTTGTACTGAATTTGTCCTTTTCCTCAGGCGTTTTTGTGAGATGTTGGACGTGAGGTCGTCCTCGGCCACATCCTTGGGCCTTCAAGGAGCTTTCATCGAGCGTCCTCAGCAGCAGGGCTTATCGGACTGGGCTTTGGGCCCTTAACACCAAGTGGGCTGGGACTTCAGATTTCGGGCCCCACAAGTATTGTCAAAGGAATGAGAAACTAGAATAAAATCTACAATTCTTCTCAAGACAGGAATAAAATCAACAATATTTAAAATTATTAAAATAAAAAAAAAAAGATACACTTTTGAATGTAATAAAAACATGTTACGCGCCTCATAGAATTGAAATCTTAAGCATTTACTAATTCAAAGGTACTTAGTACTTGATGCTTCTTGTAGCTTTTCTTTTTTAACTAAATTGGACAAAATGCCTGAATTGAATATATTTGAAACTTGGAGAATTCAATTGAGCAAAAGTAAAGTTAAAGAATTAAAATGAATTTTCAGCCAAACTTAAATACTGCAATTTGCATTTTAGCAAAAAACTAACATACGACAGACATATCATAATTAAATACAAGAAAAACAATTTAAAATTAAATAATATGATTATGTAACATGTCATGATTATATCCATCATAAAAAAATTAGAATTAAATAGTATGATTATGTTAATGACAAACATGTCATAATTATACTTGTCGATCCAGTCTATGAGCTGGCGCAAGCTGGTGACAGGCTTTTCCGTTAGAGACTTTCTCAAACCATGCTCGGTTGGGAGACCGCTCTTGGAGGTGCTGATGGTGATGTCATCAAAGTTATCCTCTATCTCATTGTACATCTCCTAGTATCTATCCAAGTATGCTTTCAAAGTCTCCCCTTCTTGCATGGACAAAGACAGCAAAGAATCCAAGGGTCGAGGAGCTCTGCTTCACGTGATGAAGCGAGAGCCAAAGGCCTGGGTGAGTTGTTTAAAGGAATCTATTGAATTTGGCTTCAGACCATCAAACCATCTCATTGCCACTAGTCCCAAGCTAGACGGAAATACCTTGCACATCAAAACCTCGTTTTTGGAATGGACAGTCATTCTCTGTTTAAACGGGCTTACATGCTCTGTGGGGTTCATTCGACCATTGTACATGGTGAAATTGGGTTGATGGAATTGCCGAGGGAGCTTAGCCCCTTCAATCTTATGTGTGAAGGGTGATTTAGAGATCTGATCTAAGGTCTTGCTCATGGCATCGTTTACTAGGCCTTTACGAGATGGACTTTTGTGTCTGCACCTATAGTGGTGCTCCTCCTCGTAAGAAAAGGTCTCACTCGATGGGGTTCTTGACCTTCGCTTATAATTGTCATCCCCCTCATCATTGGAGGACATATCTAAACTGGAAGGGGACCGCTTTCGTTGCGCATGACATAGTCTCTTTTTTAAGTCATCAATCTCTCGCTGCAGGGCTTTATTATTGTCTTGCCTTTGGGACATATGACTTCCCACCCTAGAATGGCTTCTACTTGTATGGGTAGTACGCATGCTACCCTCTCGATATCTCTCTCGATCCCTTTCCTGTTCAAGGTTAAGGAAATTGTCCTACCATTGTGAACCTGCAGGTTCCATTTGATATGGACCTGCTTGGTGTGAACCTGATCCCACCATGCTTAACCGTTGCACTCGTTGAGGCACAAGTTCTTCTCATAGACGGCGCCAATTGTAAGGTCACGATTTGAGGCCTAATCCCAAAATGTATGGAATCTTGGTCCAATGAGCCCAATACAATAAATTTGTAGAGAATGGGTCAAAGAACTAGGTCCTAATGAGTTGGACAACGGCTAGTATTGAATTGCATGACGATCAAACACAAATAAAGGATGCTAATATCAATAAACTTTCAGTCCGAGGAGGTTAAATCTGTATATAATGATCACTCTAGAATATCAGAATAGTTCAGATTGCTATACTATTTTTTCTCTCTCCTTCCCGATCCCTATCTCATAAAGGGTCTCTCACATTATACAGCCCTCTTTGGGCCATCTTGATCCTACACTTGTTGATCATCTGAGTCTCTGCTTGAGTGCCCATCCCATCAAAAACACCCTTCCAGCCGTCTGTGAGTTGCGATAGCCAAGACAACATTGTTCAAAGCCTTCTCCACATAAATGCGGCCAGAAAAGTAGCTGCAATGCATTTAATGCGGTGGTAGCAGCTTTTCCTTAGATATTTCGTGTTTCCTTCTTCCTTGTATGTTTATAAGGCACATTTCTATTGCTAGAGCCTTTTGGAGGGTCCTTCTAATTGCTAGAGTACACATTTGAGCTACATTCATCGCATCCGATGAGGTATTCCTCCTCAGATCACCTTCCATATATTCCCTGCTTATGAGACTTTAACTGGGTATCTCTTAACAACCATTTGCCTCTTTTCAGACTTGTCAATTGTCCCGGGTGAAGCTCAAAGCCCAATATATGATCTTGGGCCCTTATCCCTACAAGAGTAAATCATAAAAAGAATGCATTTTGGACCAAAGTCGCATTCTTCACAAAATACAGACTAGAACGAGGAAACTGTGACGTTTCACATTAGTTGGTTCAATATGATCCAAATCTAATTCTACTTTTTCATCATTCTAATTATACATTGTACATTATAGATTAGAATGATTCTATGATAAAATGTAGGCTTTCACAAGTTATTGACATATTGGATGAGCTTATTTTCATTCATTTATTCTGTTTATCATGCAAAAGTTGTAAGAAAAAATTATAATAAAAGAAAGAAAGAAAGAAGGATGCAAAAATAGTGTTTAGTTATCTCACTATAAAAGTGATTCTTTAAAAAGTTATACATTAAGTCTTCACTAGTAAAATTCACTCTCTAACAAATTTATTGTTTTGGGCTTATTGGGCTATCACTCACACCTTATGGGCTGAGGGTCAATTTTAGTCCTTATAAGTATTGTTCTCACATAGTCAATGTTAATATCATCACTACAAGTCAGCATTCCACCAATGTACATGACCCTTCCTTCTATTTAAATCCTTGGGTATTTTGAAGATGAATGCAAATCTAAAATTTTAAACCATTTACTAAACATGAGTTATCGGAGGACATCTAAATGTAAGATATTTTGTATTTTAAACATTCTATATCTTTAGAAATATTGGTTTTTAATCTTCCCGTAAAAAAATAAAAGAAATGGTCTTTCTCTAAAAAAAACATGTGTGGGTTTAAAATGAATGGATTTTCATTAGTCCTTTTGAGACAAGTAATTGACGAAATTCAATTAATTTTTTTTCATTATTTCACTTACCTTTTTCTCAAAAAAAAAAAATATCTTTTTTTATTTTTTTATAGAAACAACACTATAATTTTATTCAAAGGAAAGTTGAATCAGCTTGAATTATAGAATAAAGATGTGGAGAAACATTCTCCATCCACACCAAATACTCACTAACATGTCTTGCTTGTCTAGTAATGTTGTGGGCTGCACTATTACTTTGTTTCAATACATGACTGAATTCAATATCCATAATCTATATCTATATAATAACTAATAACCGAAACGTTTGACTTTTTGTTGACCTTACCTCATTGCGCCATGTGGCTACATAAACTAGCGCCACGTCTACATTTAAAAACATGAAACATTATGCCTTTTGAGATTTTAACTTCTGATTTACTTCAATTCGTTTCACAACATTTTTAACTATAAATAACATCTATATAATAACAACACATTCCTTTTTCTTTTTTTTTTTTTTCTTTTTTTAATGAGCAATTACTCATTCATTTAAAAATAAATAAAAAAAATTGATCACCCATTGAACCCGTTTGGTCCCTATAATAAACTGCCTATAATAAAAGCTGCCTATAATAAACTAGGGACAACGTTTGGTCCCTTGGGCGGTAGTTGTAAAAGACCAACAACACCCTTTCTTATTTTTTTATGTCTATACCCTTCTCTTCCACTGATGGCTCTCCCTCTGCGACGAGAGAAGAAGCACTGAGTCGTACAAATCTCTACTCAGAGAGACTTGGGAAAGGTTTACAAGAGACTCAATGATGCTAACCGAGTTGGCTGTATGATTGAAAGAACAATGGAAGCTATAGCAACGACCCTCTTGCTATTGCCTTCAATTGAACAACACGATTTGCGATTCGAGCACCGCAATCTATTGTGATTTTTGTCGGGTTTGATCAAGCACATAGAGGAGACCATCAATTTCTGCATGATTAGAACAATGTGTATGTGGCTTGATTTTTACTCTGAAAAATATCATATAGACTATTAATTTCTAATGAGAAGTCATATTCCTCTTCGATAATAGAACATTCTAATGTTGATTTTGTTTTTTAAATGGATCATTTCGAAGTTTTTTTCTTCAGTTCTGTATTTTTTGTAGGGATTCATGTTGTTAAACTGTCTTTTCAATCCCATTAAGAACATGTACACCATGTGTTTGACAAAATGTCTCACTTTTACTCCTGCATTTTTCTTTTCATTCCCTTTTAGAACATGTACACTATGTGTTTGACAAAATGTTTCCCTCACTCTTGCATTTTTCTTTTTTTGATAATTCAATAGTTATACTCTTACATTAGTTTAAGTCAACTTCATGGTTTATGATTGTTTAAGGTCTCGGATATTGCCAAGAACTATTTTATTTTTGTTCCTCTCATAAAACTACACAGTAAAAACATGCATTTTTCTTTACAGAAATTGTCCAATGAACAGTGAGACTGACATGTTCTTCCATTTGGTTTTTGAATTTGACTGTTTTTCATATACTTACTAATATATGAATTGTTTGTGTGTCTTTTTGTGGTAAAAGATGAATACTTTAGTGGGGTTTTCAAACTTGGGCTTCTTCCTCTACAGGTTGAAGATTCTTCTATATTTTTCTTTAGTTTTTGGTTATTGGTTTCTGATTTGCATTACTTTCTTATTATTGTTATATATTATTATTTTCATATGTGATGTGTAGAACTGGATCATGAGTGAATTAGAAATTGAATTCATAGACTGATGAGTTGGATGTTGAAGGTTTTGATAATTCAAATTATTCGATTCATTGTATTTTTATGTTCCTATTTGTGTTGTAATTTTGATACATATGTGTTTGTTTTTTCGATTGACTCAGAAAATATTTTATAGTTTTAATCATCAACTGCCCTTTTTAGTTAGTAGATTTTGGATCAAGCTGAATTGTATGGTTCCTTCTTTCAAAATGCCAGACCTTTACATAAAACTCATTGAGACAAAAGATCAACCACTGAGTACTACCATTAAAAAAAAATTACTACCATGTTAAAACATATTAGAATAGTGAACTCTCTTCTACCATGTTCAAATAATGCAGTGAAATGAGACTTAAATTTATATTGCTACAATAACTCTCTTTTTCCCCTTTTGGCTATTTGGATTAAATTGGTTTTGGGTATCTTTCTATTTTCAATAAGGCTGAGGACAACTGCTATACAGTATAAGATTGAAATTCATATTGGTAAAATAACTCTATTTTTTTCCCTGTTTTGCTAATTACCTACCATGAGTCATTGATTTCTCCATTGACATTCTTGTGCTACAACAAAATTTTTTTCTCATTTTGATATACATTAGATAGGCTCATAGGCATTAGGACAAAGGTTAAAATATTCATGAAAGTTATGCCACTATGTTCATATTTATTTTTGTATTGTAGACAATTTAGCCTCACTATATGCACTTTATCTTTGCATCTTATAAGCCTTCAAAGAGATGAACGACAATACCTTCTTTGATCTTGAAATATTGTTGGTATGTCTTGAGCCAAGTAGAAATTACTTAATTTCACAATCTTACTTATTTTAAGATAATATCTAATACCATTATCATCCTGCATAATCATATTTAACTGAGTTATATTTTAGATCAAGTTACGTTTTCAACCGCAAATAAATTCATGTGTATGTATGATGCAGGACTGTCTGCACCATAATATTTCAGTTCAATTATAGGAACATGTTCATGTTTATATGTCCTACTAAAGTGTCCTTATAAAATCTCACATTGCCAAATCATGCAATTATTCTTTGAAACTCTGTTCCCATCTGTTGCGGTGGAGTTTATTCCTTACACTTGGCTTTTGCAATTTACCTTTCCCTCCATCCAACATTCTAATTCTTCACAAGGCCTTAAATAACTAAGTGGAGAATTTGTGAACATTCTTCAAGGTATGAGGTGAATAATTCAATAAAGCTATTAATTCTCTATGGTTTCTTTGTTCTTTAAAATATATATATATTTCTTTACTTTTACTGCCCATGAATATGATGGGCTTATTGTGGATGGTCATAATATGAATTTTTTTGCCAATAAATCGGGGTAGTGAAACCCATGACTTTGATTCTTCAATTAGGTTTGTAGTTACCATTTATATAGATATTAGTTGTCCATTCATGCTGTTTTCTAGGATTCCCTCCTTAGTTTATCTCAAAACTACAAAATGTACCAATACTAAGAAACACTATTTGAAAGGAGATTTAATTGGAAAATAATTGTGCTTGCTGAAGGAGGAGTAAAAATTCATAAATTTACTTTTGTAAGTTTGGAATGAAGTATTTTTAAAGGTTATAATTATGGATTTATCAAACTTGCAACATTTAACCATTTAAATTTGTTGTTTAAGTACATGAATATTAGGAATTAATCTTATAGCTTTCATCAATCTAGAGGAAGATGAATTAAAAAAAAAAATTTCTTGAATATTTTTTTAAATTTTCCCGTGCATCGCACAGGTTAGCGACTAGTAAGAATAATAACAATTTGAACTTCAGCAGCTAAAAATTAAAAAAATTAAATTAAATAAATAAAATAATAAAAATTAAATAGAATTATTTAATGCCCAATGAGAGTAAACATTAAAAAGAAGGGAATTTGGACCATCTTGATCTGGTAGAACCATTGAATTTGAATCAAAGAAATGAACCACAAGTGGGAGTCATCACAAAAGGCAAAAGACTAGACTAGTGTTGGCGTTACCATTTGCGTGATTAGTTGTAGTATTCATAATAGTTCTAGACGAAGTGTCGTCGTTATTAGTTTACTTTTTTCCGTGTGCGCGAGGGAACTGCATGTGTAACAAGTAACATTCACGTTATATGATCCACATCCACTCACTTCGCTATATATCCCTGTCTATTCTCTCATCGCTCAAGACCTTAGTGCAGCAAGCTTCGACCTCATTTAGTCAAAGACGGCCCAAAACTTCAGCATGGAATTTGTAACCCCTTTTCATCCACCTAATTGGCCACATTGGAAGTTGTAAGCATATGTATCCAAGAAATTGATTAAAGCATCTATATATTAGATATTTAGACAAACCTGATTACCAAAAAACAATAGACTCTGGTTAGGAAAAAATATCGAAGATATAATAATGGGTTAAAATGAAAAAAATATCATAACTTAACTGAAAGTTATGATATAATAACTTAAGTTACGTAATAACTTAAGCATGGTTTTGTAACATAACTGTGAAAGTTATAATATGAAAAAATACATTTGAAAGATAGATTTCTATATTTAATTGGGTTATTTAATTTAATTTTTCTATTTATACTAATTTAATATATTTATTTATATTTTAAAAATTATTAAATTAATTATAACGTCATCACAGTTTGACTCTGGTTCAATCTCGGTTCGACCTTAAAAACCTTGGACCTCTCCCTTTTATGGTTCAATGAACGGTCTGAGTCTGAAAACCATGCATCCAATAGGAATCAAGAGGACCATTGAAGCATGTTTGAGACTCCCATAAATTGGAATATTATTGATATTCGTTTCCAAGAGAAGGGGAGCATCATAGCCCTCCAAACTGAAGAGTACCTAATAGGACTATAGAATTAATTTTCTCTATAATTATAAGACTCATAATGTTATATTTCTATAAGGAATTTGTTACTTGTAAGCATTAATTTTGTTCAGATTTTATTACTGGTATGTTCTGTGTATCGAGGTTAGTTTAAATAAATTACAATAAAATTATTGTGATTATTATTATTAGCATTGTTCTCACATTATCAATGTTAATATCATCACTACAAGTCAGCATTCCACTAATGTACATGACCCTTCCTTCTATTTAAATCCTTTGGTATTTTGAAGTTGAATGCAAATCTAAATTTTTTAACCATTTACTAAACATGAGTTATCAGAGGACATCTAAATGTAAGATATTTTGTATTTTAAACATTCTTTATCTTTAGAAATATTGGTTTTTAATCTTCCTGTAAAAAAAATAAAAGAAATGGTTTTTCTCTAAAAAAAAAAAAAAAAAGTGTTGATTTAAAATGAATGGATTTTCATTAGTCTTTTTGAGACAAGTAATTGACGAAATTCAATTAATTATTATTTTTTTTTGAGAAACAACACTGTAATTTTATTCAGAGGGAAGCCGAATACTCCATTCATAGATAAAAATGTGGAGGAACAACACTGTAGCTTTTGAAAAACAACACTGTAATTTTATTCAAAGAGAAACAACACTGTAATAAAAATGTGGAGGAATATCCTCCATTCATACCAAATACTCGCTAACATGTCTTGCATGTCTAGCAATGTGGCTGCACTATTACTATGTCTCAATACATGACTGAATTCGATGTCCATAAACTCCTTAGCTAGCTCCTTTGCCTCGTCAATCAAGTGTCCATAGTCTGCCAAGGAAGGGCTCTCACACAATAAAGCACCTATAGCATCTATAGAGTCAATTAAAATCTTGATTCTATAGGTTCAATTGAAAGATATTATCATAGTCATATGCATTGGAAGATTTTATACAAGATGATTGTCGAATTTCCAGTTATTATAAATAATAATTTGCTTTTCAAAAATAAATAAGTAAATTGATTATTGAAAATTGAAAAATAATACAAAATTTATCAAGCACCAAAACACTTGCAATGACAAATCTCTCCATGACTTGTTGAAAAGAATAATAATAATAATAAGCAAAATTTATGCTTAATATTTTAAAATGCACTTTAATTAAAATTTAAAACAATGATTTTTAATTTTGAAGTAGTATAATAAAAGTTAGAAGAAAATTGGTTCTCCAAAGAAAAAAAAAAGTTAGAAGAAGATATAAGCAAAAGTGAGTTTTTTTTCACCAAACAGGTAAGACCTGACAAAAAATTAAATAAATAAAATAATAAAAATTAAATAGAACTATTTAATGCTCAATGAAAGTAAACCGTAAGAAGAAGGGAATTTGCACCATCTCGATCTGGGACTGGTAGAGGTAGAACCGTTGAGTTTGAATGAAAGAAATGAACCAAAAGTGGGAGTCTTCACAAAAGACAAAAGACAAAAGACAAAAGGCAAAAGACTAGACTAGTGTTGGCGTTACCAATTGCGTGATTAGTTGTAGCATTCATATAAGTATAAATAATAATTTGCTTTTCAAAAATAAATAAGTAAATTGATTATTGAAAATTGAAAAACAATACAAAATTTATTAGGTACCGAAACACTTGCAATAGTAAATCTCTCCATAACTTGTTGAAAAAAAATATATTAATAATAAGCAAAATTTATGCTTAATATTTTAAAATGCACTTTAATTAAAATTTAAAACAATGAATTTTAATTTTGAAATAGTATAATTAAACTTAGAAGAAGGTTGGTTCTCAAAAAAAAAAAAAACCTTAATTTTTCTTAATGCTTATATGACCTTCTTCTTCTTCTTCTTTTTTTTTTTTTTTTTTTGGCAAACTAAAAGAAGGGACTTTGGACCATCTCGATCTGGTAGAGGTAGAACCGTTGAGTTTGAATGAAAGAAATGAACCAAAAGTGGGAGTCTTCACAAAAGACAAAAGACAAAAGACAAAAGGCAAAAGACTAGACTAGTGTTGGCGTTACCAATTGCGTGATTAGTTGTAGCATTCATATAAGTATAAATAATAATTTGCTTTTCAAAAATAAATAAGTAAATTGATTATTGAAAATTGAAAAACAATACAAAATTTATTAGGTACCGAAACACTTGCAATAGTAAATCTCTCCATAACTTGTTGAAAAAAAAATATTAATAATAAGCAAAATTTATGCTTAATATTTTAAAATGCACTTTAATTAAAATTTAAAACAATGAATTTTAATTTTGAAATAGTATAATTAAACTTAGAAGAAGGTTGGTTCTCAAAAAAAAAAAAAACCTTAATTTTGCTTAATGCTTATATGACCTTCTTCTTCTTCTTCTTTTTTTTTTTTTTTTTTGGCAAACTAAAAGAAGGGACTTTGGACCATCTCGATCTGGTAGAGGTAGAACCTTGAATTTGAATGAAAGAAATGAACCAAAAGTGGGAGTCTTCGTAAAAGACAAAAGACAAGAGGCAAAAGACTAGACTAGTGTGCGTTACCATTGCGTGATTAGTTGTAGTATTCATATTAGTTCTAGACGAAGTGTCGTCGTTATTGGTTTACTTTTTTCCATGTGCGCGAGGAAACTGTGTAACAATAAGTAACATTTACGTTGTATGATCTACATCCACTCACATCACTATCCCTGTCTATTCTAGCCCTCATCACTCAAGACTCAAGACCTTAGTTATTGCAGCAACATTTCTATTGCTTCGACCTCATTTAGTCAAACACAGCCCAAAACTTGCTCAGTATTCACCTGTAGGAATTTGTAAGTATTATTTTTGTTCAGAGTTTATTACTGGTATGTTCTGAGTGTCCATGTTATTTTAAATAAATTACAATAAAATTATTATTATTATTATTATTGTTGTTGTAAAATCAAAATGTAAGATATTTTGTATTTAAAACAATAATTCTTTATCTTTAGAAACATTGTTTTTTTCTTCCCAAAAAAAAAAAAAAGAATTGGGTTTTTTTCTTTTAAAAAAAAATGAGTTGATTTAAAATGAATGGAAATTCATTAGTCCCGTTGAGATGAATAATGAAATTCAATTAAAAACTTGATTCTGTTGGTTCATTTGGAAGATTATCAGTCATACATTTATGCATGGGAGAATCCTAAAAGATGATTGTGGAAATTTCAATTATTAAATATAATAATTTGATTTTCAAAAATAAATAAATTGATTATTGAAAAACCCAGTCCCAATTGAAATTATCCTTACTAATTAAGAAAAATTCCATTCAAATAATAAACTACTATCTAGATATAACTTTTGAAAATACCAAAAATCAGAATAAAAGAGGATTTGTTTTTGAAAATTGGAGTCAAAGTTCCATAATTCACCATGCATTATGAGTTTATATTTACTATTAATGTAAATCTCATATTGAAGAAAAAATGTGTACAATATTGTACACTTTTTACAAGTGTGTAAAACATTGTACACATTTGCTTAGTTTATAATGTAAAATTTACATTAATTGTATATTGTAAAACAATAATTGTCCTATTGGAAACTCTTATTGAAATTGGAGTCTAGCTGAGGTGCTCACAATCTCCACAAAGTCACATTCTTCAAGGTCCTTGTGCAATCTTGTATCCAACCCAAGGAAGTCAATAGTGGACTGGAGATTTTTTGGATGTTTTGGCTAGTACAGGAAAAAAATTATTATAAAATTATAAAATGTATTATTTAATTTAAAATACTTTTCGTTGTTGTACTTAGGCTAATATTTAGGTTTATAAAATATGTGGATTTTAAGTTTTATATTTATAAACATATATATAAATACATACATGAACACATAGAAACATTTATATATGTATGTAAGTAAATATATAGCAAACGATAAACCAACATCAAATAGTACCGAAACATTTCATTTTCTGGATTTGGCTCTAGTTCCCGATTTCCTTCAGGTGGATTCCAAAAAAAGCAAATAGAACCTCACATGAATTAGCCCATTGGGCTTTGATTAATGTTATGTATGGTTATTTCAATCTTAGAATTGGCCCTCCCGATTTTGTGGATGAATTATATAAAGAGGCCTCTTTTGTATCCTCTGAAGCTCTAATTTTGCTGTGTTAAACCGTAAAATAAAATAAAAAACAAAATTTGGACCATCTTTGTAGAAGCATTGAATGAAAAAAATGACCCAAAAGTGGCAATCTTCACAGAAGACAAAGACTAGACTAGTGTTGTCGTGATTGGTTTATTTTTTTTTTTTCCTTGTATATGATTGAGGAATTCATATTAGTTGGTGCGATATGATCCATTCACTTCACTAGCCCCAATCTAGACCAGTTTCGCCGTTACCATTGCGTGATTGGTTTACTTTTTTCACTGTGTCCGAGGAAACTGTAACAAGTATCATTCACGTTATATGATCCACTCACTTCACTATCCCCTATCTATTCTACTTTCTTATCACTCAAGACCATAGCTCTGCAACAATTCTATTGCTTCGACCTCATTTACTCAAAAACAACGCAAAACTTGCTCATTAAATTGGATCAGCAAGGCAGAGGAGATCTTCAGTTCTTCACTTGTAGCAATGAGTATGAGACTATTGTGCTCAATTCACTTCCAATCCATTCTTCTCTTGTTCATTGTAAACTCAACTCTTGCCTTTTTATCTAGCAATACTGGCACCTCTAGATATTTTGGAGGGAATGAGACGGATTATCAGGCTTTGTTGGCCTTCAAGACAAAGATAACACAAGACCCTGGAAACGTTCTGAGATCGTGGAATGATTCCCTCCATTTCTGCCAGTGGGAAGGTGTAACATGCGGCCGCAAGCATAGAAGAGTCACTGTATTAAACCTTACGACCAGAGGATTGGTGGGTTCCTTGTCTCCATATATAGGAAACCTCAGCTTCATGAGGGTAATCGATCTCTCGAGCAACACCATTGGAGGCAAGATTCATAATGAAATCGGTCGTCTATTCAAGTTGCAAGTATTGAGATTGCGAAACAACTCCTTCCAAGGAGAAATTCCTTCAAACCTTTCCCATTGTGCGAACCTCGAGCTCCTTAATGTCGGTCAAAATAACCTTTCAGGGTCAATCCCAATGGAGTTTGCTTCTTTGTCAAAACTGGTGGTATTTTCTGCTCCCAAAAACTATCTCACGGGAGAAATCCCACCTTTCATTGGAAACCTTAGCTCTCTCCATAAATTATCTCTATCCTATAATGTCTTGGGAGGACAGATTCCAAATGCCTTTGGTCAACTAAGAAGCTTAGAATTTCTCTTTCTGGGTGTAAATAAACTCTCGGGTTTGATTCATTCGTCTTTGTATAATCTTTCATCTATAATTGATTTTTCATTGGCTATAAATGAGCTTAGTGGAAGTCTTCCCACAGACTTATTCCTCACCCTTCCCCATCTCCGATGGCTTCAAATTTCTCAAAACCAATTTACCGGATCTCTTCCAGCCTCATTATCTAATGCTTCAGAGCTAAAATTGTTCGAAGTTCAAATGAACAATTTTACGGGAAAAGTTTCAAACAATTTTGGAGGCTTGCAGCTTTTGAAACTAATAATTATTGCTGATAATAATTTAGGAAGCGGAGATGCTGATGAATTGGATTTCTTTAAATCTCTGGTCAATTGTAGCTGTTTGGTGTACTTAGACATCATGGACAATCAATTCAAAGGTATGTTGCCAAATGTTTTGGGAAATCTTTCAACCCAATTTATATATTTTATGATTAGCAACAATCTTATTTTTGGGGAAATCCCTTCAGGGATAGGAAATTTGATTAACCTGAACCACTTATGGATGGATGGTAACAAATTCACAGGGAAAATCCCAAGTGATATTGGTAATCTCCAAAAGTTACAACGATTATTTTTAAATAACAACAAACTCTCAGGAAGGTTACCAATTACCCTTGGAAACCTCTCTTCAGTAAGTAACATGCATTTTGAAAAAAACAGATTGCAAGGAACTATCCCATCAAGTATAGGAAAGTGCAAAAGTTTGAATTTGTTAAATCTGTCTCAAAACAATCTCAGTGGCACCATTCCAAAACAACTCTTTGCAATTTCCTCCTTGTCAATTTCACTTAATTTAGCTCAAAACTTTTTCAATGGATCATTGCCATCAGAGGTTGGCAGTCTTGTCCATTTAGCAGAACTGGACTTATCTGAGAATAAGTTGTCTGGTGAAATTCCAAGTAGCCTAAGCTCTTGCGCTAGCCTCCAGAACCTTTACATGGAAGGTAATTTCTTTCAAGGAATATTTCCAACATCTTTGAGTTCTTCAAGAGGTATTCAAGTTATGGATTTTTCTCGAAATAAGTTGTCGGGTCCAATTCCAAAGTTCTTGGAAAACCTCTCCTTGAAGAATTTGAATTTATCCTTCAATGATTTTGAGGGAGAGGTTCCAACAGAAGGGGTTTTTGCAAATGATAGTGCGCTATCAATTGTAGGAAATAAAAGGCTTTGTGGGGGCATATCTAAACTAAAGTTGCCTAGGTGTGTAACAAAAGAAAATAAGAAAATGAAGCGGCATCTTGCAATCAAAATGTTAATCTCAATGGCATGTGTGATTCTAGCAATGACCACAGTGTCATTTTTCTTATTTTACTGGCACAAAAATAGAAGAAAAGAAAACACTTCAGGATCTTACTTGAGAAAATCACTTCTCAGAGTGTCTTACCAAATGCTCCTTAAAGCAACTGATGGGTTCTCTTTAGCAAATTTAATTGGTGTGGGTAGTTTTGGCTCAGTGTATAAAGGCATCCTTGGTGAGGAGGGTTCAATTGTTGCAATCAAGGTATTAAATATTCAACGTAGAGGAGCTTCTCGGAGCTTCTTCTCAGAGTGTGAAACGTTGAAAAATATTCGTCACCGAAATCTTGTGAAGATCATAACATCTTGCTCAAGTGTGGATTTTCATGGTAATGATTTCAAGGCTCTAGTTTTTGAGTTCATGCCCAATGGAAATCTAGAATATTGGTTACATGATCTAGAAACATATTTCAAGCAAGTAAAGATACAAAATTTGAACCTTCTTCAAAGAATGAACATTGCCATTGATGTTGCATGTGCACTCGACTATCTACATCACCATTGCCCAATGCCAGTTGTTCACTGTGATTTAAAGCCAAGCAACATTCTTTTCGACTATGATATGATTGCTCATGTTGGAGATTTCGGACTTGCGAAATTTCTTTTAGAACAAACAAATTCGAAGCAAAACAGCTCAATCGGAATAAGAGGAACAATTGGGTACACTCCTCCAGGTAACAACAACTTACTGAAATTTCGTTTGTTAACATATATTTTCCCACATTTAATGTGATTACTTTTTGAGTTCCTAAATTTTAATGGATTGTATTATCTATATCAAACATTTTGAATGGCAGAGTATGGTCTAGGAAGTGAAGTGTCAACCAAAGGGGATGTCTACAGTTATGGTATCTTATTGTTGGAGATGATAACAGGAAAGAGACCTACAGATAATATGTTTGATGGAGGCTTGAATCTTCACAACTACGCTAGCATAGCCTGGCCTAATCGTGTATTGGAGATTGTAGATCCAAAACTTTTAAACCAGAATGATGAAGGAATTGGCAATCACAATTGCACCCCAACAAATAGAACGAATGAGTGTTTGATATCTATGGTGAAGCTTGGCCTGGCATGCTCTATGGAGTTGCCTCAGGAACGATGGGACATTAGCAAGGCCACCTCTGAGTTGCAATTGGTCAGGGATATTCTTCTTGGCGCTCGGATATAATGCTACATGCTTGGCCATACGGAAGGTCAAAAATCAAACTTTTCTCCCTCTTAATGTTGGTATTAAATTCTTTACTTACTTTCACCTTTTCCTCTTTTATGTTTTCTATTGCAGGCTCATAAAGTTTTACAATGGAAGAAAGAATTGTTTGGCCTGCTTAATAAACATGCTTATGGTTTGTTGACAAGTATTCTGCGTGGTTCTTATATTACCCATCTTACATATGTATATTATATGTGTGTAACTCCAAATAATTTCCTTCAAAGTTGTATTTGTGATTAAATTAATTAATATTATGCTTGGAAAAGTAATTATATATCTAATTTCAGTTGCAGTTGTAATATTTTAATCCAACATAAGATGTTTTTTTGCACTTCCCATTCCCATCACTAATTGTATGGAAAAAGTGGCAAAGTGAGATTCCAATCTGATTGTTATTCTGATTACCTTAGCTATAGTGATGCAATTCACATGACATACGTAATGATGCTTTTATATATAAATATGATACAAATGATACCATGTTCACTGATATTTCTTATTGCAATATCAGTGAACATTGCCCTCCAAACTGAAGAGTGCCTTATAGAAGGGATTTTCTCTATAATTATAAAGCAAATGTTGTATTTCTGTAAGGAATTTTTAAGAATTATTTTTGTTCAAAGTTTATTACCTGTGTGATCTGTGTATCCATGTTGCTTTAAAAAATTACAATAAAATTATTCTGGTTATTATTATTGTTATGGTTCTCACATAATCAATGTTATTATTATAACTACAAGCCTTTTGTTTAAATCCTTTGGTATTTTGAAGTTGCACTTAAATTTATAACCAATTACTAAACATGAGTTGTTGGAGGGCATATATAAAAAATGTATGATATTTTGTATTTTAAAAAATTCTTTATCTTTAGAAATATTTGTTTTTCTTCCCAACAAAAAGAAAAAAAGAAAAAGAAAAAAAAAAGAAATGGGAATCTTTAAAAAATGTGTTGATTTAAATTAATGAATTTTCATTAGTCCTTTTAAGAGGAGCAATGAAATTCAATTAAAATCGTGATTCTATTGGTTCAATTGAAATATTATCTAGTCATACATATATGCATTGGAAAATCCTACAAGATGATTGTGGAATTTCCAATTATTAAAAATAATAATTTGCTTTTCAAAGATAAATAAGTAAATTGATTTCTTATGGGATTGACGCCGCCCCCCCCCCCCCCCCCTCTTTCTCTAATATCTACCTAGATTAAATGCACCATAAAAAAAATGAAAAATAAAAAATAAAACCTCAAATAATGGAATCACATAGAAAAGGGAACGCTTTGGTCAATTTTAGAATTCTCTCACGTAAAAGTTATGAAATTCATTTAAAAAGACTTCATTCTCACCTTCATCAAACCCCTTCCAAGGCCATGAAATTGGCTTCAACATTTCCACCATTCAAAAGAAACGTCTTATCCCGTCAATGATTTTTATGCAAACATAAGTCCAAAATCCTTCAAAAACACCTTCCATCACAAATTTTCTAAACTATTGAACTCAAAGCCACAAAATTCATCACCCTTATTCCCTTAACCCTCATTACATCATAAAAACTATATTTCTCACGAACACAAAAAGGTATCCAAACTATGTCCAAACATCAAAAAGGAGATTAACCACCCTTTGAATGAGCTTAAAGTAATTTTAAATGGATTGGAGGTAGGTTTATTATATATAAAAGAATATTTGATGTACGTAGTTAATTTAAATAGGTTTTAAAATAGTGTTAACCTTTAAATAGGGTTGAAGTAGGTTTAAAACTTTAAATTAAAGAGACACTTGTTTTAGAAAATTACAGTGCACATGAAGGTAAATAGGAATTGAAAGTAATAAATATCCTATTTTCTTTGTGGATTTTCTCCAATATGAAAGTAACACATATTCTATTTAAATTCTTATTTAAAAATAACAAAATTTAGGGTGTAATTTGTAACATTTGAAATTTCAGAATAATTCAAATCTGTTACAACTCTAACACTAAAAGTATAAGGAGTAAAATAAAAGTGAAAAATTACCATAATATTGCCTTTTTTTTAGGTGGTGGTGAAGAAATAGGATTGCTTTCAATAACCACCAAATTTGGCCTTGATTTGTATGGAAAATAACAACAAAGATTGGACTTTCTCTAAAGCTATACAATATAAAATAATTATTAGAAATTTCAACCCAAAAACCAAACCTACAAAAACACAGTCAAAATATGGAGATTAACTAAATACTCAAAAGAAAATCAATTCTAAACATAACAAAAGAATAAGATAGAAATAAAATCTCAGGCACATATGAAAGCAAATAAAAAAGAAAGAACCTACATCTTTTCTTTTACGTGAGTCTCTCTTCTTCTTCTTTTTTTCTTTTTTTTTTTTTAAATCCTAAAGTGAAGTTAAGTTTAGAGTTTTGACATAGTAATTTTTAGGGTTTTAAGGAGAGAAGAAAGAGTCCTAAAAGGAGTCTCTCTCTTTTTTTCTCAATCCTAAAGTTTTTTTTTTTTTTTTTGGGACATGAGTCTTTCTTTTCTTTTCTTTTTTTGAAACCTTAAGTGAGTTTTTTTTTATTTTTTTATTCTAGCATGAGATCTAATTAAAAAAAATTATAATTATTTTTTTAATATTCGGTTTTATATTATATATAAATAATAATGATGATGTGGCAAGCAGAGTCCTAATAAGAGTCTCTCTCTCTCTCTCTCTCTCTCTCTCTCTCTCTCTCTCTTTCTTAATCCTAAAGTCTTTTTTTTTTTTTTAACGTGAGTCTTTCTTTTTCTTTTTTGAAACCTAAAGTGAGTCCTCCTTTTTTTTTTTTTTAAAATTCTAACATGAGGTCTAATTAAAAAAATTATAATTAATTTTTAATTACACGTTGAAGAGAAATAATAAATATATAAGATATAAAACCTAAAATAAGAAGAATCTAAAAAAAAAAAATAGTGGTGACATGAAAAATTGTGAGAGTTTCAAAGGTTTCAGTTTTATATATATAGATTATTAATTTGCTCAAAAATTCAAAATACATCCTGTAGAGATAAGGGCCCAAATTCATGTACCGGGTCGTGGACTTAGCCAAGGACCTTATCTGTCCGAGGAGGATAAACAGCGGTGAGGGTGTCAAGCTCAAAACCCCATAAGTAAAGTACAAATGGAAGGGTTGAGAAAGTTGGTCTGAGGAGGATCATCTCCTCAAATAAGCAAGGCATGGATCAAACATATACCTTATCATTCAAGGTAACCTTCTAGGATGATCTATTGATAGGGACAGGCAATACGATCGTGCAAAAGGGATGGGAGCTCAAAGGAATCTAAGGAAAAACTGCTACCACCGTATTGAATGCACAACAACTACTTTACTGGCCTCATTTATGTGGAGAAGACGCATGAACAGTGCTGCCTTAGCTACCACAACTCACAGAGAGCCAAAGGGGGCGTCTGGTGGGACGGGCACTCAAGTGAGGGCTCAAATAATCGACAAGTGTAGGGCTAAGATGGCCTAAAGGGAGATATATAATGTAAAAGACCCTCCATAAGGAGGGGGGAAAGAGAGAAAGAATACTGTAGCAATCAAAGTAACAGTTGTAATCAATTTTATCCATTTATAATAAGATTTGTCTCTTTAGACAAGGAATTCATTCAGTGTTATGTGCTTTGTTTTTGTTTAATCATCTTCTAAATCCATATTAGCTGTTGTTAAGTTCATTAGGGCCTAGTTCTTTAACCCACTCTCTACAAATTTATTGTACTGGGCTTACTGGGCTAGGATCCCAACCATCTTGGGCCTGGACTGCAAAACGTGACCCTCCAATTGCACCGTCTATGAGAGGAACTTGTGTAATAGTGAGTGCAACGATTAACTATTGTAGGATCAGGTCCACACGGAGCAGAATCTTTGGGATCTAAGCATGACGACCCTTTTGTCAACCTTAAACGGAGAGGTGATCGTGAAGGAAGCGTGCATACCACATATACTGACAGGAGACAACCTCGAGGAGGAAGCCATATCTCCCATGCAAAGAGTATCAAGGGCATGCAACTGGAGATTGACCAGTTGAAGAGAGAGTTGTGCCATGCACGGCGAAGGCGAGCCCCCTCTAACTCTGATGTTTCTTCTGATAACGAAAGGGACGTCAGTTACAGGCGAAGGTCTCAAACCCTGCCTAGAGAATCTTTCTCCTATGAGGAGGAACACCATCGTGACAGAGGGTTAGAAGCCCACCTCGAAAAGGCGTAGGAAATGACGTTATGAGCAGAGCCTTAAACCAAATCTCCAAGTCACTCTTCAAACGCAAAATCGAGGGGGCGAAACTGCGTCGGCGATTCACTCAGCCCATTTTCACCATGTACAATGGTAGAACAGACCTCGTGGAACATGTGAGCCACTTCAATCAGAGAATGACTGTTCATTTCAAGGATGAAACCTTGATGTGCAAGGTTTCCCGTCCAGTTTGGGACCCGTTGCGATGAAATGGTTCGACAGCCTGAGGGCAGATTCAATAAGTTCCTTTAGGGAGACAGCCTGAGGGCAGATTCAATAAGTTCCTTTAGGGAGCTCACCAGGCGTTTGGTTCCCAATTTGTCACTTGTAGCAGGGTTTCTCGACCCTTAGCTTCCCTACTGTCATTAAGCATGCGAGAGGGAGAAACCCTGAAAACATACTCGGATAGATACTGGGAAATGTTCAACGAGATAAATGGTGACTTCGACGAGGTAGCCATCAATACTTTTAAGATCGGCCTCCCAGCTGAGCACAGTTTGAGGAAATCTCTGACTGGAAAACTCATTACCAGTGTGCGCCAACTATAGACCGGATTGATAAGTATAAAATGGTTGAGAAAGACCAGCAGTAGGGGAAAGGAAAAGAGAAGGTTATCCCTCAGGAGAGGAGGAATTTCAGGTCGGACAGATACAATAACAACCGGCCGCAAAGAGATTTTGCTAGGCAGTCGAGATCTGCTAATATTCAGGCGATCAATGTTGTGTTTCGAGAACCGGTACAACAAGTTCTGGAGAAAATTAGGCATGAGCCATTCTTCAAATGGCCAAATAAAATAGCGGGAAACCTCGCAAGACGCAACCAAAACCTCTATTGCCAATACCACCAAGACCACAAACACAGCACAGAAGATTGTAGAAGTCTATAGGACCACCTAGACCAGCTCGTCCGTGAAGGAAAGTTAAAACAACTCTTGCACCGCTCTAGTGGTCAAAAGGGCCAAACAAACTCAAAATCCTGGAAAGATGATTCTTCAAAACTCCTCTTGGGAACGATAAATGTCATTTTCGTTGCTTGAGGGAGAATTGAGTCCTACCCTTCTAGAGTGATGTATGTGGCTCGGCTATCCACTGAGGACGTAAATCAAGAGCAAAAGAAGGCTAGACTAGAAACCCAACCGGTTTTGGGTTTCTCGGATGAGGATAAAATCGGATCCATTCAACCCCACGATGATGCTTTGGTGGTTACCCTCAAGATTGGGGGATATGATGTGAAGAGGGTGATGGTGGACCAAGGTAGTGGTGTCGAGATAATGTACCCCGACTTGTATAAGGGGTTGAACTTGAAACCCAATGACCTAACACCCTACAGATCGCCCCTAGTGAGTTTTGATAGGAAGGTCATCATCCCAAAAGGCTAAATTAGACTACCCGTGTAGACTGGTTTAGAAGTAATGGAGGTAGACTTCATCGTAGTGGACGCTTATTCACCCTACACAGCCATCGTGGCCAGGCCTTGGCTTCATACCCTAGAAGCTGTTTCTTCTACTCTACACCAGAAGGTGAAATACCCGTCCTTGGGCCAGGTCAAGGAGATCTTGGGAAATCAATCTGTGGCTAGGCAATGCCTAATGGCTGCCATCTAGCATCAGTCTGAGGCTGAGTCCTCGGCCCATGCCTAAGGGAGCTTATAGAAGTTAAAAGCTCTGGCGTTGCCTGTCGATGGGTCAGCCGAAGAGGCGGAATGTGAAAACTTGATAAAGGTTGTTATTGGTGATGATCCTGAGAAATTCTTTCAGATTAGGGCTTAGCTACCTCTTCTAGAAAAGAAAGAGCTGGTAGAGTTTCTTAGAAAAAACGTTGATGTCTTCGCATAGAGTGCTTACGAAGCCCTGGGGATGGATCCGAACTTCATCTATCACTCCCAAGAGGCAACCTGCTCAGCGCTCATCCAAGGAACACTCTGATGCTATTAGAGATAAGGTGAAGAAACTAAAGCAGGTGAGGGCTATCAAGGAAGTATTTTACCCTGAGTGGTTGGCCAATACCATGGTGGTGAAGAAGAAGAGTGGGAAATGGCGAGTGTGCGTGGACTTCACAAATCTGAATAGGGCTTGCCCAAATGACCCTTTCCCTATGCCTAAGATAGACCAGCTAGTGGATGCAACCGTAGGCCATCCTCGGATGAGCTTCCTAGACGCCTTTCAAGGATACCACCAAATACCACTAGCCCTAGATGATCAGGAAAAGACAGCTTTCATCACTCTCATAGGGAACTACCACTACAAAGTGATGCCATTCATTTTGAAGAATGCAGGGTCTACCTATCAAAGGATGATGACTAGGATGTTTGAACCATAGTTGGGCAAGAGCATTGAAGTCTATATAGACGAAATGGAGGTAGAAAGCAAGATAATGTCCAAGCACTTAGGAGATCTCAGGAACATATTCAAAATTCTGAGGAAACACAAGTTATGCCTCAACGCTTCCAAGTGTTCCTTTGGTGTGGAATCAGGCAAATTTCTAGGCTACATGGTAACCCATAGGGGAATTGAAGTTAACCCCGACCAGATTAAAACAATCAACAGTTTACAATCACCTGGGAATCCCTAGGAAGTCCAGAAACTGACTGGAATGACTGCTGCTCTGAATCGGTTTATCTCTCGGTCAGCGGATAGGTGCCGACCCTTCTTCCTACTGATGAATAAATGGAAGGGGTTCAAATGGACCAAGGAGTGTGCCTTGGCCTTCCAACAGCTTAAGGATTATCTCTCTCGGCCTCATATCATGTCCAGCCCTGAGGTTGACGAAGTCCTATTCGCTTATATTGCTTTGGCCCCCCATGCTGTAATCTTGGTCCTGATACGAGTTGATGGCGGCACACAAAGGCTAGTTTATTATGTGAGCAGATCACTACATGAGGCCGAGATCCGCTATTTGCTGCTGGAAAAAGCTATTCTGGCAGTGGTACATGCCACACGCAAACTCCCCCATTACTTTTAGGTATACACGATTATTGTCCTAACTCAACTTCCGCTTAGAGCTCTACTCTAAAGCGCTGATTACACGGGGAAGATTGCTAAATGGGCCGCAGTCCTAGGGGTTTTTGACATCAAATACATGCCTCGCACTTCTGTCAAGGGTCAAGTCCTTGCAGATCTGGTAGCTGAGTTTGCTGAATCCCCGTTAGAAGAAGAAACAGAAACACAACATATGGATGGAAAATCGGTTGGTATGATCTCCCAACAGGGCCCCCTATCCTGGAAAGTGTACGTTGATGGTGCAACAAATCAGAAGGTGTTTAGAGTGGGGCTAGTATTAGTATCCCCCGAAGGGATCACCATCGAGAAATCATTAAGATTGAGATTCTCGGCTACCAATAATGAAGCTGAATATGAGGCTCTACTGATGGGAATGACCATAGTTCAAAAAATGGGCGGAAAGGCAGTAGAGATGTTCTTAGACTCAAGATTAGTCATCGGCCAAGTGAAAGGAGAATTTAAGGCGAGAGATGAAAGAATGCAAGACTACTTGAGTCAAGTTAGACACCTATGATCAGGGTCCGAATCTTTCGACCTACTACACATCTCTAGAAGTGGAAACATGCATGCTGATTCCCTGGCCACACTTACGACCTCCTTGGCTCAGAGCCTACCTCGGGTCATCCTTGTAGAGGACATGCGCAAGCCCACAGAGGTGAACTGAGAAGTGGTTCATGTTCATCAAGTTAGACTGGGGCCTAGCTAGATGGACCCCATTGTACTATTCCTGAGAGATGACATCTTGCCGGAGGATAAGTCAGAGGCTAACAAAGTACGGAGAAAGGCGCCTCGTTTCTAGCTATCCGAGGACTAAAAACTGTACAAGTACTCTTTTTTTGGGCTGTACCTACTCTGCATTCACCCTGAGACGTTAAAGCTACTCCTTGAGGAGTTACATGAAGGGATTTCTGGAAGTCATACAGGAGGAAGATCTTTGTTCACAGAGCCATCACTCAAGGCTATTGGTGGCCAAATATGCAGAGAGAAGCGCAAGAATATGTGAAGAAATGTGACCAATGCCTAAGATTTGCACCGAATATACGTCAGTTAGGAGGAATCCTTAACCCCAAATCCAGCCCTTGGCCATTTGCTCAATGGGGCTTAGACATTGTTGGCCCTTTCCCTAAAGTAGCAGGAAACAAGAGATATTTGCTGGTCCACACAGACTACTTCACCAAGCGGGTTGAAGCTGAGCTTTTGGCAAACATCAGGGACGTGGATGTCAAGAAATTTGTTTGTAGAAACATAGTCACATGATTCAAGGTCCCTCATACCCTTATCTCAAAAAATGGGCTTCAATTCGATAGCAAATCTTTTAGAAGGTATTGTTGTGACTTGGGAATTATGAATAGATATTCTACCCCAGCTTATCCCCAAGGGAATGAACAAGCAGAGGTTGTTAACAAGGTCATAATGAGTGGACTCAAGAAGAGGTTAGGTGATGCGAAGGGAAAGTGGGTGGAAGAACTACCCCATGTCCTCTGGACGTATTGAACTACACCTCGTAGATCAACCGGGGAGACCCCCTTTTCAATGATTTATAGGGCTGAGGCTGTTATTCCTTTGGAGACCAACTTCCCTACACTAAGAACCAGCTCTTTCAATCTGAGCAGTAACAATGAATTGTTAGAAAGGAGCTTAGACTTTATTGAAGAAAGAAGAGAAAATGCAATGGTTCAATTGGCATACTACCAACACAAACTCAAGCAGGGTTATAATGCCAACGTGAAGCTGAGACCATTAGCACCTGGTGATCTGGTGTTAAGAAATGTTCTGGGTACTGCAAAGAACCTAGCATGGGGAAAGTTAGGGCCCAATTGGGACGGACCATATCGCATCACCTCGGTGGCTGGTATAGGAGCATATTTTCTGGAAGACTTAGATGAACATGTAATACCACGCCCGTGGAATGTAAACAACCTGAAAATATATTATTATTAATGAAAGTCTCTTTTGTCAATATGTTGATTTATTAAAGGCATTATATTTCTCATTATTCAATCTTTATATGTGTTAAACAAAACCTAAGTTGTGTCAGGTCTCTCGGACCACATACTTGGGTGAAATTAACAATCAATGACATCTTTTATAAGTGTTTAAATTGAATCTTAGTCATACAGTCCTTGGACTAGATTTTTTGGGGAAATTAATACACAATGACATCTTTTATAAGTGTTTAAACTGAATCTTAGTCATGCCTGAAGTCCTCGGACTAGATGCTTTGGGGAAATTAATACACAATGACATCTTTTATAAGTGTTTAAACTATACCATAATTAATTTAATTATAATTTTTATAGAAAATATAAAATCTAATTTAATTAGAACTTTCCCTTAAAAAAATTAATTTAATAAGAACTTTTAGTATTAAGTTATTTATCCAAAAAGACAACGTGTTTAATTTAACCCTAAAAACCAAAATACAAAATTTATATTAGAATGCTAACGTGAATAACTATAAGCTTTTAAACTCCTTCAATTTGTTTCTCAAAAAAAAAAAAAAACTCATTCAATTTTGTATAGATATTTATATTATACATTATAGATTAGAATGATTCTATGATAAAATGCAGGCTTTCACAAGTTATTAACATATTGGATGAGCTTATTTTCATTCTGTAAAGTTGTGATTTCCAACTATCTTTTGTTGATTTTAATTCCGTACCAAATTTGATTAAAATTTCTTCAATCATTTTCCCTGTATGTATGTGAGTTTATTTGTTAAGGATGAGTGTGAGAGATCAATGAAGAATAAAGTTTCAAAAGATGAATCAGTGCAATTCATGAGTAGCTTGGGAGTAGCTCACGAGAAGCAACCTGCGAAAAGGTTACATGTGAAGCACATGACTGGAAGTTGAAGAGTCATGCCAGGCTGTCAAGTTTGCGAGTGTTTCTCTAGAACGGCTGTCAAGTTTGCGAGTGTTTCGCTAGAATGGCCATCCCGCGAAGTACCCACGAAACATTCTATTTGGAACCGATTCTATTAGAAAAGAGGTTGTTTATAAATATCCTGTCCCAGCATTCCGAGATTCGAGATTTCCCTTTTGTCGAGTGTCCTAAATTGCTTTACCAAATTCTTTACCCACACTATAAATACCTTCATTACTCATGAATTGTTAGGAGTGCTTTTCAAAGAGAAAACCCTAGCAAATACACTTGAGAGTTAGAGATTGTCATACCTACAATCATCTACACATTTCCTTATGATTTTCCTCAACTCCTACCTCTCCATCTCTAGATCCTTGAGATGTTATTAGCCAAACACTTATACACCCATTCTGAGTGTTAAGTGAGATTTTGGTACTACTGGAAAACATTGGAAGGAACCATTTAGTGGCGGATGCAATCAAGCTGAATTGCGGGATCTAGAAAGCTAAAGAAGACAAGACTCCGAGAAGTTCGTTGGTAGCATGAGCTTGGAGAGCTCAAATACATGGGGTAGACTAGGCTTAGAGGGTCTTTATTATTCTTGTACTCCAATTTTATTCTCTAGTGGATTGATTTCAACTTGGAGGGTCGCGGAGAGCTTTTTCGCCGAGTTCTTCAATTTCCTTTTCGATAACACGTCTTGGTGCTATCTTGTAATTGCATCTCTCTTCCCTACTCTTTAAACTTTCATTTTATTGTTGATTATGGATGAATATGGCTTACGGTAGTGTTATTTGTTCATTGCGCTTATTACTCTTGTTCCACACTTAGTTTAAGTTAGAGTAAAAGCAATCTAGCCGTAATTTTTATTTGGGGGTCTAAACAAACTCTTGTGTTTTAGCACAAATCTAAGCTTTCACATTCATTTTTTTTTTTTTTATTGTGCAAAATTTATAAAAAAAAAATTTAAAAAGAAAGAAAGAAAGAAGGATGCAAAAATAGTGTTTAGTTATCTCATAATAAAAATGATTCTTTAAAAAGTTATACATTATGTTTTAAAATGAAATTAAACTCATCCAAATGAAATTCAAACTCAATAAAAAGTCAAAAAAAATTTTATTATATAGATAGAGTCCTTCTAGGGACACAAAATTTATTTAAAGTATAAGAAAGCAATCAAATGTTGTTTGTCCTTGGCTAGTGTAAGGAAAGTTTTTTTGGTAAGTATTTTCAAAGGAATGAGAAACTAGAATAAAATTTACAATTCTATAAAAAATTTTATAGAAAAAAAAAGGAAAAAAGATACACTTCTGAATGTAATAAAAACATGTTACATGCCTCATAGAATTAAAATTTTAAGCATTTACTAATACAAAGGTACTTAGTACTTTTTTTTTTATTTAAGAAACACACACACATATAGGGGAAGGGAGATGGAATACACTCACACACCAACACCAAAACTGTATACGATAGTTAGTGTCGCGGAGCGAGTTATAAACCTCTCCTCAATATCACACCTTACAGATGTGAGATGACTCGACAACACTAAGTATCTTTTTTTTTTTATTTGAGAAACACACACACACACATATAGGGAAAGGAGGATGAGATAAGGGAATACACTCACACGCCAACACCAAAACTGCATGCAACAATTAGTGTTGTGGAGCAAATAATAAACCCTTTCTCAATATCAAAACTTACCAATGTGGGATGACTCGACAACACTAAGTACTTGATGCTTCTTGTTGCTTTTTTTTTTCTTAACGAATTGGGTGATATACCAGTATTGAATAAATTTAAAACTTAGTGAACTCAATTGAGCGAAAGTAAAATTAAAAGACTAATTAAAATGAATTTTTAGCCAAACTTAGATGGTGCAATTTGCATTTTAGCAAAAAACCTAACATTAACAAACATATCATGATTATATCCATGAAAAACAATTTAAATTAAATAATATGATTATGTAACATATCATGCATGATTATATCTGCGGGGCCAGAGAACTTATGACCTGGCCCACTTTCCACTAGGGTCCAGGGCCCGCGCCGAGGAGAATAGTTGCCGAGGACAAGTAGTTAAAAACCAAATAGCCTATAGATGCAGTCAAGGATGACCCTATCCTCGACATACCAAAACTTCGAAAGGAAGAGCGACATGTCGCCAAAGGCAACCTCTAAGGCGCCCTCAGCAGAAAAGGCGAGTAGAATGGGACTCGCATGGGGGTACGGAGTGGGAGTGGTTCAAGGAAAAGATGTCCCCTCCGCATTGAATGCGCCCACAAACGTCCTAACTGTATTAATGGGAAAAGACTTCTGAATAGTGTGGCTTCGGTTATTGCAACTAACAGAAAGTAGGGGGAGGCGGCCGATGGGACAGGTACTCAAGTAGGTACCTGCCTGACTAACAAATAGAGGGTTAGGATCAACTAAGAAAGGCTATATAATGTGAAGGCTTATGCGCCAAAGAGGAGGCTGGGAAAAAGAAGGCCAAGAACACGAGTCTCCCAGGCCATGCCGAGGAGAAAGACTTCTTGATCAAACATCTAGGAACCTTAAGCTACATGGACGAGATCCATGGACAACTTTAGCTCGTCCCCACGGAACCGCCATGAGTACCACAACTAGTCTCATTCCGGTAACCAAGGCCTAGTTTTTCAAGCCCACGCTCTACAAATTATATTGTTTGGGCCCTTAACGTGCGAACCCAATATCATTTTGGGATCGTTACAAACTGAGTCCTTACAATATCCATTACAAAAAATTTAGAATTAAATAGTATGATTACGTTAATGATAAACATGTCATGATTATATCCATGACAAACAATTTAAAATTGAATGGTCTATTTGTTTTTTTTTTTTTTTTTTTTTTTTTTTTTGGGGGGGGGGGGGGTTAATAAATGACAGTTTTATTGCAAACAAATAAAATTGTACATCAACCAATACAGAAAATACTAATTCAAGGAAAGGACAACTAATCCAACTGAACATCAAACTTTTTCAAATTTATTCAATTAATTCATTTTATCCAATTTTGTTAAAAATTTTCTATTAAGTATGTAATTATCTACTAATAAAAATATTTTTTTGAAAAAACAAATCTCTTATGTGAGAAGAATATTTTTCTAATTGCAGTTTTTTTAACGTAATAAAACTAAATACCTAAATTGAATAAATTTGAAACTTCGAAAACTCAATTGAGCAAAATTAAAGTTAAACGACTGAAATAAGTTTTTAGTCAAAGTTAGACAATACAATTTGCATTTTAGCCAAAAACTAACATACGATTATGTTAATGACAAACATGTCATTGTTGACACCCTATTTTGCAACCCGTATTTAACCTCATATGGAGGGTAAAATGGTAATTTCATATTGAAAATATGCATCTTGATTCTGGTCATTAGATCCTTAATCTCATTTCACCAAAAATGATCTTGATGTTATAACGATCAAATTGACTGGTCATGAGCCCTAATCGGACCATTAGATTGAAAGTTATCATCAATCAAGTTTTAATGGTTGAGATGCACTATCACAAATTGAGTCCGACTATATGTTATTATGAACAATGGATTTCAATTGGTTATAAGTATAATCAATTTGAGATTGATGATGTATCATAATTTGATTGGTTAGGACTACATTTTATGGTAGGGTTGCACACACCTAATTAACTAGATAGTTAAATATTAATTATTCAATGAGTAATTTGTACAATTATCTTTTAATTAGAGTAAATTTGGAACCAATTAAGTCTGAAATGGGAGTTATTGGAGCCATTTAATGTTAATTGGGAGCTAATTTGGGACCTATTGGTGTTAATTGTGCCGAAACCATTTTCTAACAAATGACCTCTGCTCACCATTTCATCGATATCTCTCAGAATATTTTGAATCTGTGAAACTAGACACTTGGGGCTTTAATTTGAGCATAAGAATGAGACAATTCCGATCAGAATTGAGGCAGATATGATTTTTCAAAGTTGGCTCTATAGGCTGTTACATCAACTATGGGAAAACCGAATTTTGGCTTGCTCCTCACTCCTACCAATCTTTCCATTTAATGCACCAGATTTCCCACAAGGCTAAAATGAGGTCTAGGTTCATGATTCTTTGTCAACCCTCATTAAATGTCCTTCCATTCATATTTCCTCCACCACTACTATATAAACCCCCCATCTCCTTCATTCTAGGACACACAAAAAATCCCCCTCTCTTCTCTTCTCTTAAGTTCTAGTGAAGTTGAGTAGTCTTGTCATATCTTGGTCTTCCTGAGACTCAAGATATTGAGTGAGACTCACTCTCCCTCTCCTAACTCTTCTTTTCCTCCACCCTTAGGACCTCCATAAAAAATCCCCTCCTCCATTATATGGATCTTGCATGAAGGTATAATCCTCTTCCCTAACTGTTTGTTTATATTGCCATGATGAGAATTTAAGATTAAAGCATGATAATTCCCTTGAATATGTTTGAATGTTCTGATGTGTTCTTCACATGTTCTTAGTTGTTCATCACATGTTCGTGCATATCACTAGATTTAATTTTAAATCCACATCAAAAATATGAAAAACATGTTTGTTTAGTAATTCTTTCAAATCCTTAAATCTAGGTTATCACTATCCACACACATTCACTAGAGTTTATTTTTCAATCCAAATGTCATGCTTAATAAATTGAATTAGGGTTTATCACATGCACACACATTAAATTCAACATACAAATTGATTGACATATTGGATGATGTGATATGAATGTTGGCCACCGTAGTCTAGAAGACCGGTTTCACTAGGCAAGGTGGGTGCCTAACACCTTCCCACCTTGTAACATAGCCTCCGAGCTTAGATCAAGGGTTAGTAGATCAAATGCTTATCCATGTAATTTTCAATTTTTAGATTGTAACTAGGAAACAAAGCCATGTACTTTATCTTAGATTGTATCTAGGACCAAAGCCATGTAATTTTCCTATGATCAATGTAAATTCAATTTCAAATTAATAAAATGAGGAATTTTTCATTCATGGTTTTCTTATTTTTCCAATAATTAAATAAGTGGCGACTCCATTGTAAAACCCTTAATCTAAAGGGGAAAATATAACTAGTCGAACCTCCATTTTGAGAGGCAATAACACGACTCCACCCATTCACGTGGGTTTGGCCCAACATCCTATAAAAATGGGCCGGGGGTGCGGTCTCTCACAGTCATGATTATATCCATGAAAAAAAATTTAGAGCACTCACGGCAATGGTGCTATATAGGTATAATAGTATTTTTTTAGTTCTTAACCACAAAAAAATCATCATGCAGTAGTGGAGCTAAATCTAAAAGATTTAGCTCCTCAGCTACAATGCACATCTATCTTTAGATGTGCACTGTAGCTCACAGGTAAAAAAAAAAAAAAAAAAATTTTATTACACTCTCTCTCTTCTCTCATTAAATAAACATTTCCCATTTTCTCTCTTTGGCTTCACTTCTTTCTTCTTTCTTCCTCCACTTTCCTCATCTTCTCTCTTCTTCCTCCACCGCCAACCCGTTCTCACAGCCCAGTTGCCAGCCCAGCTTCAACCTATCACCGGCGCCGACCCATCTCGCCGATCTCCCCACCCATTCCGCCAACAAACCCATCTCGTCGATCAGACCCAAGCTCTGGATTTCGAGGGTTTCATTCGTCGATCCAAGCTTTGAGTTTCATCATTGAAGCCGCCACTGCCTTCCTCCGCCTATTGCTTTGGCTTTCCGTCTATCCAAGCTTTGGGTTTTTTTTTCTTTTTTTTTTGCATTGCGTGAATTTGATTGTCGTGGTGTGGATGTTGCCTGGTGGGTCGGGTGGGTGTGGGCTTGGTTGATTCATTTTTTTTCTTTGTTATGGGTTGTGGTGGTGGTGGTGGTGGTGGTTGTGGGTGTGGCTGATGGTAGAGTGGGTTTGTTTTGTGGTGCTGTGTTGGCGGTGGTTGTGCCGTGTTTTGTGGTGCTGTGGGTTTTTTTTTTTTTTTTGCCTTGCTGTGGACTGGTGGTGGTGGTGGTGGTGGCTGTGGCTGTTGGTAGAGTGGTTTGTGGTTGGTGCTGTGATTGTTTTTTTTTAGAGTAGGATATATTATTTTATTGTAGTAGTTATATTATTTTATTGTAGTGGTTATGTTATTTTATTGTGATGTGTATATTATTTTATTGTGTTGAAAGCTAAAATAGATCCACTACTACATCATATGTGTAGATAAAATAAATAAAGTGACTTTTTGTGTAGCTAAATAGCTAAAATTTTGCCTTCACTGCTATGAATGTTCTTAGAATGAAATAGTATGATTATGTTAATGTCAAACATGTTATGATTATATTTGGAGAAGGTTGTATAAGCAAAAGTTTTTTTTAAAATATATTTTTCAGCAAACTTTTAAGACCCGACAAAAGTCATTCTATTTTTTTCTTAGTTAACGTGTCAGACTTGACAAGTGTAAGCCACTCTCTTGTTTGAATCTTAGGTAGACGTTTGAGTAATATTTATGGAAAAATGCAAAATTTAATTATTCACAGTCGGTGGCCATGATGGTGGAATCTGGTTGTGGGCCTTGTGGCTGGGAATTTTGATGGTGGTCTGTGAATTTAATTATTTTTTATTTTTAGTTTGGAACGTGAGTTGGGAAGTAGAGGATTCTCTGTATGAGTCTTCCGTTTGTGTTTAATACTTAATGTTCACGTTGTTTGATATATTTGGTAGAGTATAAAATGAAGCATATAAGTTGGGACAAAATATTTGAACTTTAATAAATTGATATGCAACAATATATGTGATTAGTAGAGGCAAGCGTAGCTAAAAAAAAAAAAAAAAAGTAGGGGCAAGCAACATAAAAATGATTATCAAATTTATTCTTTTAATATAGGTGAATATCAAATCACAATATATGTGATTGGTAGATGCTAGCAACATAAAAAATGGATATCAAATTTATTCTTTTGTTACAATTGACCGTTTGTAAATATTATATTGTAAAATTTGTAATATCCTTAACATCACTCAAACTTCTATCACCTTCTCAAATTGAATTTATTGATTTAAATAGGTCATCTACAACAAAAAATGGTGAGTTGTCTACAGGCCAACAATGGAGTTCTACATCAACAGAGTTGCAATAGTTTTACTATTTTCAGAGAAATTATATAAAGTTTGGTAGTACAGTTTTTTCTCTCTAAAACAACACCTAACCCTAATATAAAGCTATAGTATCTATATCTCACACAAAGAATTCACAGTGGCTAAAAGCGGACAAAAATATTTTCTCTAACCACTTTGGCCTAGGCCTCCACTCAATAGACTAAGCCTAAAAAAACCTTCATTAATAACCATAACATTTTTATATCGGGTCAGGTCGTAATCTAGATCAAATACAAACTAGGCTCCATATAGCCCAACAAATCTTGGTTATTTCAATATTAGGAGGCCTATGTCTAATCCTCTGCTATTGCTCTATGTTGAATAAAACATTTTCATTCTTGCAACCAAAAAAAAAAAAAACTTGTAACTGTACTACTATACTGAAAAATTGAGTGGGGAAGACTAGTTCATATATAGAGGCTTCCTCTGTATAGTATTTAGAATTATGGGGTAATTACATTCCCCTCTCGAGGTTTGGAGGAATGACACACCACCCAAAACCTAAAGAGACAAAACACTCCCCCCCTTGAGTTTTGACAAAATTAACACCCTTCTGTTTATATAAGTAATGAAATATTCTAAATTTCTATATAAATATTTTTACAAAAGTTTAACCATGATCAGTAAAAAATTAACTTATAAATTTTGAATAAAAATGCAAAATTTATCAAGCACCAAAACACTTGCAGTGGCAAATCTCTCCATAACTTGTAGAAAAAAAGAAAAAAATAATAATAAGCAAAATTTATGCTTAATATTTTAAAATAAACTTTAATTAAAAATCTAAAACAATGAATTTTAATTTTGAAATTGATGATAATTTCTGAAATTTCTATTTAATTTTAATTTCTTTTTAAGTTTGGAGTGAAGTGTCATTTCCTTAAATCTCAAAGGAGGGGAGTGCAATTACTCCTAGAATTATTTTCTAATACACTTAACAGCGAAAAGAAAAAGAAGAAAGGAAATTCAATAGAAATTTTTTAACGCCCAATGAGAGTAAACCGTAAAAAAAAAAAAAAAAAAAACGCAATTTGGACCATCTCTGGTAGAAGCATTGAATGAAAGAAATGGACCCAAAACTCGCATTCTTCACAAAAGAAAAAGACTAGAAAGAGGAAACTGTAACATTCACATTAGTTAGTGCGATATGAATAATATGATCCACTACTCACTTCACCATCCCAATATATCCTACTTTCTCATCAAATTTATTCATTTTTTATCAAATCACAACAAATGTGATTGGTAAATGCCAGCAACGTAAAAAATGAATATCAATCTTATTCTTTTATCACAGGTTACATAACAGTTTGTAAATGTTATGTTGTAAAAATTGTAATATCCCTAACATTACTCAAACTTCTGTCACCATCTCAAATTGAAATTACAGATTTAAAGAGGTCATCTGCAGCCCAAAATGGGGTGTTGTCTATGGGCCAACAATGGAGTTCTGTTGCCAAACTTTTGTTGGGAATAAACATGAATTACCAAATTTGTGAGATGTGAAAAAACATAAAAATGTAACACACAAAAAGGCAATCACACGACATAAGAAATTATGTAGTTCGGCATTTAGCTTACATCCATAAAGTTGAATACAGCTTTTCGCTCTCAAACAGCACACTCAAGCCTAATATGAAGCAACAATATTTATATCCACACAGTGAATTCACAATAGGCTAGAAACGGGCAAATTTTTTTCCCTAAGCACTCAAGCTCTGCCCCATGGACTAAGTCTCAAAAAATATCTCATTAAAAATAAAAAATAAACTAGATTTCACATAGTCCAACAAATCTTATTTGTGGTTATTTCAATCTTAGTAAGTATCATATTTGAAGGCCTCTGTTGTATCCGCTGCTTTTGCTCTGCGTTGAAAAGAAAATTTTCATTCCTACAACCAAAAGAAAAACGCTTTGTAACTGTACTATTGTACTGAAAAATTGAGTGGGGAAGACTAGTTCGTATATAAGGGCTCCCTCTGTATAGTATTTAGAATTATTTTGTAATATATTCAGCAGCAAAAATAAAAATAAAACACAAAAAATTTGAAAAGGAATTTTTTAATGCCCAATGAGAGTAAAGTAGTAAACCGTGAAAAGAACCCATTTTGGACCAAAGTCGCATTCTTCACAAAAGACAAAGACTAGAACGAGGAAACTGTAACATTCACATTACTTGGTGCGCTATGATCCACAACGTACTCATGTCACTATATCCCTGTCCAGCTATTCTACTTTTCATCATTCAAGACCCTAGTACTGCAACATTTCTACTGTTTCGACCACATTTAATCAGACCACATTTAATCAAACACAACCCAGAACTCGCTCATTAATTAAATTGAATTCATCTATTGGGATGAGGTAATAAAGATTTTGTTCTAGACTGTAAATTTCTTCTTATATATATATATATATATATATATATATTGATTGCCTTATTTGGGATGTGTCGCCTCGCGTGCAATAGCTTTTCTTTTAAAGATGTCCTTAGTTTTTTTTTTTAGTTGGTTTGTCAATTTTATCGCATCTTTCATAATTATACTTAAAATTATTTGCTCAAAAAATCAAAATACATCCTATCAATATTTGGATAAAAAAACATATGCTAATGACAAATATGTCATGATTATAACTGTGGGGACCGTTCGATTAATGGGCCCATAGGGTTCAGAATTGATTCAGGAATGATGGGCCCGTGGCCCATCCGAGGACGTGTACCCGTCCGAGGACGCCATACTCCTCGGCAGTATGCATCCGAGGACGATCGCGTCCGAGGACGATCGGGACGTGGTCTTACTACGATCAAATCTCAGAATTAGGTCACCGTAAAGAATAAGAGTAACCGACTAAGGATGAAAGAGATAAGGCAAACAAATATCTGTAACTACAGCTGCCTCCGCATTAATGACCTCTCAACCAACTCTCTGGCCGCATTAATGTGGAGGTGATACCTGAACAGTAAGGAAGCAGCCTTACAGCTGCCCATAGGAAGTTCCAGGAGGTGCCAGATGGGACAGAAAGAAATCCTCCGGACCCAACCTACACGTGTGCGGTAAGGATGGAGCGCAAAGGGGAGTATATAAACTAAAAGAAGAGCATGAAAGAAAGGGATCGGAACAGAAAAAGGGAAAGAAAAGAACAGACATAGACAGAAAAGAAGAAAGTAAGAGTAGAGAAAAAGAGTTGCACTGGTTACTAAAGAAAACGTTCATTGTACCAACTTTAGACCTTTAACGTTCTTGAGAGTGAATCTTTTTAAGAGAGACCACAGTTAACCTAGTTCTTTACATCCACGCTCTACAAATCATATTGTCTGGACCCTTTTACGTACGAACCCAATACTGTTTAGGTTCGTTACAAAATTGTGTCCTTACAATTGGCGCCGTCTGTGGGAAGAGCTTGTGTTAGCTTGTACAACCTCTGATACAACGTTTCCGATGGAAGGAGTGGAACTACCTTATCCCGCAGCGGGGCTGCATCAGGATGATGTCAACCTGCATCAGGCGGAGTCAAGGGGCTCTCAGCATGGTGGTCCTCGAAAGAGTCCCGAACGGAGGGAAATCCGGGAGGGGAGTATACATACCACTCATACCACAAAGAGCCATACACGAGGGAAGAGTCACGTTTCCCACGCGAAGCATGGTGGGGATCTTCAACGTGAGATTGCGGACTTGAAGAGAGAGTTGCGCCATGCACGACGGGATCGTTCCCCACCTCGCTCTGAACCGTCATCCGGGGAGTCGGATGGAACTAGCTACAGGCGGAGGTCGAGGACTCCGCAAAGCGAGACTTTCTCCTATGAAGAGGAACGTCGCCATAGGCGTAGGCGTAGAAGTCCAACTAGCAAGGGCTTGGGAAACGATGCCATGAACAAAGCCCTGAGTCAAATTTTCAGGTCACCCTTTACAAGAAGCATAGATGGTGCTACCCATCCTCGGCAGTTCAATCAACCTACGTTCTCTCTGTATGATGGCCATTCGGATCCGGTGGAACATGTAAGCTATTACAGCCAGAAGATGGCTATTCATTCCAGGGATGATGCTCTGATGTGCAAGATTTTTCCATCGAGTTTGGGTCCAACGGCGATGAGGTGGTTCAATGGCTTAAGGGCCAATTCTGTTGGATCTTTCAAAACACTGACCCAGGCTTTTGGTGCTCACTTTATTACATGCAGCCGGACTCCTTTGCCTCTGGGATCCTTGTTGACTTTGTCTATGCGAGAGGGCGAGACTCTCAAGAGCTATTCGGACAGGTATTGGGAAATGTTTAACGAAATAGGGGGGAAGAATGACCCTGTGGCTATAACCACTTTCAAAGCCGGTCTCCCAGCTGATCACGACTTGAGGAAATCCTTGACAGGTAAACCTGTCGCCAGTGTGCGCCAGCTGATGGACAGAATAGAGAAGTACAAAAGGATAGAGGAAGATCAACTTCAGGGGAAAGGGAAGGCTAAGATGATCCCTCAGGAGAGGAGGGATTTCAGGTCGGATCGTTATAATAATAGACGACCAAGGAGGGACTTTGTTGGGTAGTCGGGCTCGGCGGACGCCCAGGTTATTAATGCAGTATTTCGGGAGCCTGTTCAGCAGGTTTTGGAGAAGATAAAGGACGAGCCATTCTTCAAATGGCCGAACAGGATGGCGGGAGAGCCTACAAAACGCAACCCGAGTTTGTATTGCCATTACCATCAGGACCATGGGCACACGACAGACAACTGCAGGAATTTATGGGACCATTTGGAGCAGTTGGTCCGGGAAGGGAAATTAAAGCAACTCTTGCATCACTCCAGCGGAAGGGCGAGCCAAGCAGGTTCCGAGGTGCGTGGGGATGCTTCATCCAGGCTCCCCCGGGGTACGATCAACGTCATCTTTGCGGCCCCGGGAAGGATTGGATCTTGCCCCACGAGAGTGTTGTCGGTGTCCCGATCCCCGGCCGAGGATCGTTCTCAAGCATTGAAGAGAGCCAAGAGGCGTGTCCCCTTGATTTTGGGTTTTTCAGACGAAGATTTGGTTGGAACCATACAACTGCATGAGGATGCCTTGGTGGTAACACTGAGGATTAGTGGGTACGATGTCCGAAGAATGATGGTTGATCAGGGAAGCGCAGCGGATGTGATGTATCCAGATTTGTACAAGGGGCTAGGTTTGAAACAGCAGGACTTAACAACCTATAATTCCCCTCTAGTCAGTTTTGAGGGAAGGTTGGTCATTCCTATGGGGCTAATCAGGCTGCCCGTGCAGTCAGGCACGGAGGTGGTGGAGGTGGATTTTATTGTCGTAGATGTTTTTTCTCCGTATACGGCTATTTTGGGCAGACCTTGGCTTCACACCCTTAAGGCGGTTTCATCCACCCTACATCAGAAGGTGAAGTACCCATCCGGAGACCAAGTGCTGGAGATAGTAGGGAGCCAAGCGGCCGCTCGGCAATGCCAAGTAACGGCTATTCAGCATCGGCCAGAGGCAGAAACCTCGGCTACTGCCGATAATGAGTCATAGTAATTAAAGTCCCCAGCATCAGGTTTAGACGTACCAACCAATAGGGTAGAGTGTGAAGATCTGGAAAAGGTGATGGTTGCTGATGATCCAGAAAAATTCTTCCGGGTTGGGGCCAAGTTGCCTTTGCAAGAGAAAGCGAGTTTGCTGGAGTTCCTCCGAGCCAATGTGGACGTCTTTGCATGGGACCCGTACGAAGCCCCAGGAATAGACCCAAGTTTCATTTGTCACCGACTCAACGTGAACCCTGCCGTTCCCCCCAGGAGGCAAACTCCTCGACGACCATCGAAAGAGCATGCCGAGGCAGTTAGAGGTGAAGTTGCCAAGCTAAAACAGGCTGGGGCTATCAAAGAAGTCTTTTACCCCCAATGGCTGGCCAATACGGTGGTAGTGAAGAAGAAAACGGGGAAATGGCGAGTGTGCGTGGATTTCACGGATCTTAATAAGGCATTCCCTAAGGACCCATTTCTTATGCCGAAGATTGACCAGTTGGTGGATGCGACCGTGGGCCACCCTAGGATGAGTTTCTTGGATGCCTTTCAAGGGTATCACCAAATACCGCTGGCCGCCGATGATCAAGAAAAAACCGCTTTCGTGACCCCGGTTGGGAACTACCATTACAAGGTGATGCCTTTCGGTTTGAAAAATGCTGGATCTACCTACCAACGCATGATGACGAAAATGTTTGAGCCACAGCTGGGCAGAAGTATTGAAGTTTATATTGATGACATGGTTGTGAAGAGTAAAATAGTGACTGAACATGTGGGGGACCTCACTAGCATCTTCGGGATACTGAGAGAACATAAATTGCGCCTGAATGCCTCGAAGTGCTCCTTTGGTGTAGGTTCCGGGAAATTCTTGGGGTACATGGTGACCCATAGAGGAATTGAGGTGAATTCAGACCAGATTAGGGCCATTAACGATTTGCAAGCGCCTTGGAATCCAAAAGAGGTGCAGAAGCTGACTGGGATGACTGCTGCGTTGAACCGGTTCATCTCTAGGTCGGCTAAGAGGTGTCGTCCTTTTTTCCGTCTGTTACATAAGTGACAAGGATTCGAATGGACCGAGGAATGCGCTGAGGCGTTCCAGCAGTTGAAAGATTATTTGTCCAAACCGCCGATCATGTCTAGCCCTGAAGTGGATGAGGTGTTGTATGCCTATTTGGCGGTAGCTCCTCACTCAGTCAGTTTCGTCTTGATGCGAGAAGATAATGGTGTCCAGAGGCCAGTTTATTATGTAAGTAAATCCCTCCATGAAGCCGAGGTGAGATATCTGTCATTAGAGAAGGCCATACTGGCGGTGGTCCATGCAACACGTAAACTTCCGCACTATTTTCAAGCTCACACTGTAGTTGTTTTGACCCAATTGCCTCTTAAATCCATACTTAGAAGTACTGACTACACCGGCAGAATTGCCAAGTGGGGTACGATTCTGGGTGCTTTTGACATCAAATACATGCCCCGTACCTCTGTAAAGGGTCAAGTTCTCGCCGATCTGGTAGCTGAATTCGCTGAGTACCCTGAGGAAATTAGTAGGAATCAAGACCACATGGATGAAAAATCGGTTGGTGTGATATCCGCACAAGGAGGGTCTGTATGAAAAGTATACGTGGATGGGGCCGCAAACTAACGGGGAGCTGGATTGGGATTGGTTTTGATATCCCCCGAAGAGGTCATCATTGAGAAGTTGCTAAGATTAGGGTTCTCGGCTACTAACAATGAATCAGAGTACGAAGCTTTGATAATGGGAATGAGCATGGTCCATAAAATGGGTGGAAAGGCGGTGAAACTGTTCTCGGACTCGAGGCTGGTCGTTGGCCAGGTGACTGGAGAGTTGGAGGCCAGAGACCCAAGGATGCAAGGGTATCTGGACCGGGTTAGGCAAATGCGAACTGAGTTCAAATCTTTCGACGTATTACATATTCCACGAGGTGAAAATACCCACGCTGACTCCTTGGCAACCCTTGCCACCTCCTCAGTACGAAATTTCCCTCGGGTGATTATCGTCGAAGACTTGCGTACTCCCACTTCACCAGAAAAGGAGGTTTGTCAAATCCGTCAAGCTAGTTTGTCGCCAAGCTGGATTGACCCTATATTAAAATTTCTCGACAGTGACGTATTGCCCGAAGATAAGGTGGAAGCTGAAAAAATACGAAGGAGAGCACCTCGGTACTGGTTATCCGAGGATAAAAAGTTGTACAGGCGGTCCTTCTCTGGGCCATACTTGCTCTGCGTGCCTCCTGAGACAGCAGAATCAATCCTGGAAGAGTTGCATGAGGGCATTTGTGGAAGCCATACAGGAGGAAGGTCCCTATCATGCCGAGCACTAACGCAAGGTTATTGGTGGCCGAATATGCAGAAAGAAGCGCAGGAGTACGTTAAGAAATGCGATTAGTGTCAAAGATATGCTCCGAATATCCACCAACCGGGAGGAGTTCTTAACCCTCTCTCAAGCCCTTGGCCTTTTGCACAATGGGGGCTGGACATTGTCGGCCCTTTTCCTAAAGTCATAGGAAACAAGAAGTACCTGCTGGTCGGCACAGACTACTTTACTAAATGGGTTGAAGCTGAGCCCTTGGCGAACATCAGGGACGTAGATGTGAAGAAGTTTGTCTGGAAGAACATTGTTACGCGATTTGGAATCCCACGAACTCTTGTTTCGGACAACGGGCTCCAGTTCGATAGCAATGCCTTTAGGAAATATTGTTCAGAACTGGGAATAAGAAACAAATATTCCACTCCAGCTTATCCGCAAGGCAATGGGCAGGCTGAAGCTGTTAACAAAGTTATCGTCAATGGGCTTAAGAAGAGACTGGATGACGCGAAAGGAAAATGGGTGGAGGAACTGCCACATGTGC